>NC_068276.1:40891895-41191895 GCF_025860055.1 Xyrauchen texanus
CTGGGACCCTTCCGGATGTGCATGACGAGCTGAGCAAGCCCAGCTTCCTCGCTCCTCGCTCTCGCTACCCTCGGTGGTAGAGCGGTCCCTGACCGCTCCCCCCTGCACGCCATGGCCCCCTCCTGCAAGTCCACCGGGCCAGGGCACTTCAAAATTTGCACTTGGGTAGTCCTGTTTTTGATGTGCAGCAGGAACTACACTCAAACAGGCGATGCACACTCCGTGGTCCAGAAACACAACGATGGACAGGCAGTACAGGAGGCAGACAAAGCACGCTTTCTCAAACGCCCCCGTCTCCCAGTGCCGTCCATTCGGCGACGCCGCGTGACGACTTCGCCCAAAAAGGCAGTCCTCAGTGGTGAAGAAACAGACGAGGGCTATTTTTCACACATCCTGCCCTGACGCAAACCTGCCGCCAGGGGCCATGCCCTGTCTGCTCGCCGAGGCGCCCTCCTGCGGCTTTCAAGGAAGAAAGAAAGTGGTGCTCGCCTCAACTAACAAGTGAGTGGGCCCAGCTCTCAGCCCCAGCGTTGAGCTCCCCGCAGAAGTTGGACGCCCATCGTCTCACGGGCCCCCTTGTGGACCCAGAAGGCTCCCAGGCACCCCTGAGATGACCGACCCAGAGGCCGAGACAACAGCTCCGGAGCTGGTAAGACCACTCCGTCCCCGAGTGGAGGGCCGGAAGGAGAATTTATTTTTGTTAAATTCTTTACACACTATAGAGCTATTTCCTTGTTGTCTCTGGGTCACCTGGCCCGCAAAATGCCGTTCTCACGGCACTCTGCTTTCAGGCCTCGACAGTCCTGGCTTCCTGGATGCGGTGTCCCGCCCTCAGCCCACGACTGTTCCCGGACGGCCGGTTCAGGCGAGTCCAGAGGACGCCAGCAGACCACCTCCTCAGTCACGAACCCGCCCCTGCGGGTGCGCGGAACAAGGTAAGTGCTTTGAGTTTATTCTCAGCACCAGAGCCTCGGGACGCCACAGCGCCTCAAGACGCCGCGTTACCTGTTCCGCACCGCTGCGAAGCCCGCCGGATGCGTCTAAAATACTCATCCCTTTGGTGCCCCTAGCACGGAGCTTAGAGGCATGGCTTTCACTGCCCAGCTCGTCCACGGTGGCTGCACGGACCATTCGACTCGATTACGCAATTCAGTTTGCCAGGTCTCCGCCCCCTTCCTGGGCGTTCGTTCCTCCGCGAGTGCACGGCGAACATGCCCTCTCCCTGCGCGAGGAAATCGCCTCCCTTCCAATCAAGGATGCGATAGAGCCTGTCCCTCCAACCGAAGCGAAGAAGGGTTTCTACAGCCCTTACTTCGTTGTACCCAAGAAAGGCGGTGGCATACGACCGATCTTGGACCTCGCGAGTTTTCAATCAGACCCTGTCCAAACTCCCGTTCAAAATGCTCACCCAGAAACAAATCCTATCTGGCGTTCGGCATCTAGATTGGTTCGCAGTGGTAGACCTGAAGGGCAGCGTACTTTCGCGTCTCAATTAGCCCTCGACACCGACCCTTTCTACGGTTCGCATTCGATGGCCAGGCGTATCAGTACAAGGTCCTCCCCTTCGGCCTGTCTCTGTCCCTCGTGTCTTCACGAAGGTCGCAGAGGCGGCTCTTGCCCCTCACGAGGCGGGCATACGCATACTCAATTACCTCGACGATTGGCTCATTCTGGCCCCTCGCAGGAATTACTATGCGCACACAGAGACCAGGTGCTCGAGCACCTCCGCCGCTGGGGCTTCAGGTCAACTGGGAGAAGAGCAAGCTCACCCCAGTCCAGAGCATCTCTTTTCTCGGTTTGGAGTTAAACTCTGTCTCAATGACAGCACATCTCTCCAACGAGCGTGCTCAGTCAGTGCTGGAATGCCTCGCTTCCTTCAAGCCAGGCACCGTGGTCCCGTTGAAACGTTTCCAACAGCTCCTGTGGCATATGGCATCCTCTGCGGCGGTCGCGCCACTAGGGTTGATGCATATGAGACCACTTCAGCATTGGCTCCAGACTTCGAGTCCGAGGCGAGCATGGCGCCACGGCACGCGCGGCGTGGAAATTACCACTGCCTGCCTCCAAACCTTCAAACCCTGGACAGACCTCTGCTTTCTTCGGGCAGGGGTACCCTTGCAGCAGGTGTCCCGTCGCGTTCTGGTTACAACCGACGCCTCCAAATTGGGTTGGGCGCCGTGTGCAACGGGCGCAGCCGCAGGCCGGTGGAACCAAGGCCGCTGCGCTGGCACATCAACTGCCTAGAGCTGCTGGCCGTTCGTCTTGCCCTGAAGAAATTTCTTCCGATGATTCGTGGCAAACATGTCCTGGTCAGGACAGACAGCACCACGGTGGTGGCTTACATAAACCGCCAAGGCGGAGTACGCTCCCCACATGTCACAGCTCAGCCCGTCGTCTCCTCCTTTGGAGTCAGCAGCGACTGGAGTCGCTGCGTGCCACTCACATCCCCGGCAACCTCAATGTGATAGCGGACGCGCTGTCAAGACAAACCTTGCCTGGCGGAGAGTGGAGGCTCCACCCCAATCGGTCCAGCTGATTTGGGACAGGTTCGGCAAGGCCCAGGTAGACCTGTTTGCCTCCCAGGAAACCTCCCACTGTCCGCTCTGGTATGCCCTCACAGAGGCTCCCCTGGGGACAGATGCTCTGGCACACAGCTGGCCCGTGGGGCTGCGCAAGCACGCTTTTCCCCAGTGAGCCTTCTTGCACAGGTGCTATGCAAGGTCAGGGAGGACAAGGAGCAAGTCACTCTGGTGGCCCCCTACTGGCCCAACCGGACGTGGTTTTCGGATCTCACGCTCCTTATGACAGCCCCTCCCTGGCGAATTCCTCTGAGGAAGGACCTTCTTTCTCAGGGGCGGGGCACGCTCTGGCACCCGCGCCCAGACCTCTGGAAACTCCACGTCTGGTCCCTGGGCCGGGACGTGGAGGGTCTAGCCGACCTACCTTTAGCCGTCATAGACACTATTAACCAAGCCAGAGCCCCTTCGACCAGGCATCTTTACGCCCTGAAGTGGCGTCTGTTCGCGAACTGGTGTTCTTCCCGAGCGAAGACCGCAGAAGTGCGCAGTTAGGTCAGTGCTCGTGTTTCTTCAGGAGAGACTGGAGAGGAGGCTGTCCCCTCCACCCTCAAGGTGTATGTTGCTGCTATCGCGCCCACCATGACACGGTAGGCGGCAAGTCTCTTGGCAAGCACGACTTAATCGTCAGGTTCCTAAAAGGTGCCCGGAGGATGATTCCCTCCCGGCCTAACCTATTTCCCTCCTGGGATCTCTCGGTCGTCCTGATGGGACTCCGGAGACCCCCTTCGAGCCGCTTGACTCAGTTGGACTCAGGGCCCCTCTCTCAAGGCGGCCCTGCTGATCGCTTCGCCTCCATCAAGAGGGTCGGGGACCTGCATGCGTTCTCTGTTAGCGACGCCTGCCTGGAGTTCGGTCCGGCAGACACTTTCGTGGATCCTAAGACCGCGACCGGGCTACGTGCCCAAGGTTCCTACCACACCCTTCAGGGATCAGGTGGTGAACCTGCAAGCGCTGCCCGGAGGAGGCAGACCCAGCCCTCTCACTGCTGTGTCCAGTACGTGCCTTACGTATTTACCTGGACCGCACACAGAGCACCAGACGCTCTGAGCAGCTCTTCGTCTGCTTTGGGGACAGCAGAAAGGGAACGCTGTCTCCAAGCAGAGACTCAGCCCACTGGGTTGTCGATGCCATTTCCCTGGCTTATCACACCCAGGCCGTGCCCCCTTTGCGGGTCCGAGCCCACTCCACCAGGAGTGTTAGCGTCCTCATGGGCACTGGCTAGGGGCACTGCCCTAGCAGACATTTGTAGAGCGGCGGGCTGGGCAACACCTAACACTTTTGCGAGATTCTACAATCTCCGAGTTGAGTCAGATTCGATCCCGTGTTCTCTCAGGTACCGAGCCCGTGAGAACTTCGGTGGCACGCCGACGATCTGACCGGGTGGATCGCTTGCACCCAGCGCCCTTCCCCTAACCAGGGAAACAGTGCGCCTTCTTCCCAGGAGATCCCAGGCTTGGGACACTGGTTGGCTCCTCCCCTAGCCCTTGCGTGGTCGCAGTTCTCTGCGGAGGGACTCGCCGACCCAAACCACTGCGGGTACCGCTAGCTACCCTGTACTGGTATAGGGGCCCCACAGGTAAGGCCTCCTGCTCGGACTCCCCTGTGTGTAAAACCACGGTTCTGTCCCCTCACGTGAGTTGACGCCGTGTTTCCCTTAGGCAGTCACAGCTACCTCAGGTGCCGTGCTGTATGCTCCCCTCTCTGAGGCTGGTGCTACCACCGCACTACTGTTCCGCATAAGGCCTAGGTATAGGCCATGCGATGTATGTGCCACTCAAATTTGCCTCCCCTCCGGGTAGGTGTGGCCTCCGCAGGGTCTTCCCCGCCCTACCAAGGGCTAAGACCCCCTTCCCTCAATGCGTGTAAGGGCCCCGGCCGTAGTTGCTCTATGCGAGAAACATAGAGAGAATAGAGGCCCAGCCAGGCTGGCCCGTTCCCATGTTGGCGGCCGTCACCTTGTTCCCCCCTCCGGGGTAACGATAAGGAATCCTGATGGCTTAAATGGGGCATTGGGGAAGGGTGCGTGCGGCCTGATACAGTTGGTCGTTCTGCACGTAGGAATACCTGCTCGCTCCTGTATCAGCGGATCACGTACACGGCTCAGCGCATGGCGCTTTTAAGTGGACCCCTAGTGTCGTTCTCTGACACAACGTAAGAGAGCGACAGAAGGGGAACGTCTAGGTTACGTATGTAACCTCAGTTCCCCGATGGAGGAACGAGGCGTTGTGTCCCCCTTGCCACGTCGCTGAGCCGAGCCCCTGTTGTGGCCGGACCATTTCCGGCTCCTCAGAAAAATCCTGAATGAACTCCCGTATTTGCGCCGCTTAAATACCCGTATGTCCGGGGGCGGGACATGCAAATACTGGCTGCCAACTCTCATTGGCCTCTTTTCATAGTACAGAGGTGAATATCAGCGCTCAAGAGAGACCCCTAGTGTCGTTCTCTGACACAACGTCTCGTTCCCTCCATCGGGGAACTGAGGTTACATACGTAACCTAGACAATTTTCCTGTACACTGACAATTTTTCGTTTAGGATTCAGACAGAAAGACATGTTTTTTGGATTCCTCCGTTGGGAGGGTTTAACCCCAACCCTCTACTGATCAATTTTAAATTATTTGCCATTTTGAGGAGTAATCATATTGCTGCTTGCAGCTATATTATTGGCATTATATTCGTGATGTTAGCCAGAGGGGAACTGGCCCCCACAGTGAGCCTGGTTTCTCCCAAGGTTATTTTTCTCCCATTAACCAACATCTTATGGAGTTTTGTGTTCCTTGCCACAGTCGCCTTCGGCTTGCTCACTGGGGTTATAAATACATTTATTTTTAATTACTTATTTGTAAACACAATTCACAATCATATTTTAACTAATTACACAATAATGACTCATAGACATTATAGACATTACAGTTTTATCTTCTGTTAATGCTTGACCTTATATAAAGCTGCTTTGAAACAATGTGTGTTGTGAAAGGCACTATACAAATAAAAATGACTTGACTTGACTAGCTAGAATTATTGAAGAGGGTGGAATGTGATTAAATCACTGTTTACACAGTCTCTGCAACACTCCCCCCTTCTTTCCCCTTATCCTTCTCACCTTCTGACTGGTAGTGCCTTCTGTGCCCACAGAACAAAGGTCTGATTTTAAAATGTCCAAAGGCAAGTCGAGAGTTTGAACCAACACTCCATGATCAAGATCACGATATGCCATAAGAAAGCCCCAGCTGTACTGGATATGCTTTCCATACCCACACCGTCCTATTGCGAAATATCCAAGGAGTAGAAAAACAGACAAATAGCTGGCAAACTGTAACACCTTTAAGGCTGGGAAAGGAGGAGGCAGGAACTAGCTGAACAGTCAAAATAATATTTTATTTAAACAAAAAGACACACAACATAAACACACGCATGTCAGCTGCATGTTTCCTCTCTCTATTTTGAACTGCGTCCCACTGCATTTATCCCTCTCCTCAGCTGATTAGCCCAATTGGCCTTTGCCCTCCTCCTCGTCAAACTCCTCCCTCCTTTGCATCAGGCCGGGAAACCCCAGGCATGACTACTCCCCTTCATATATATATATATATGAAGGGAGAGTTCATTATGCCGCACATGTTAGCAGCAAATGCTTTAAGTCCTGTAATTTGCGAGGTGGAGCCTCCATGGATCGGACTTGTTGGTCCAGCACATCCCATAGATGCTCAATCATATTGAGATTGGGGGAATTTGGAGGCCAAGTCAGCACTTTGAACTCTTTGTCATGTTCCTCAAACTATTCCTGAACATATTTTGCAGTGTGGCAAGGTGAATGATCCTGCTGAAAGGGGCCACTGCCATCAGGGATTGGACTTGTTGGTCCAGCACATCCCATAGATGCTCAATCGGATTGAGATTGGGGGAATTTAGAGGCCAAGCCAGCACCTTGAACTATTTGTCATGTTCTTTAAACCATTCCTGAATTTTGTTTTGCAGTGTGGCAGGAGGAATTATCCTGCTGAAAGAGGCCACTGCCATCAGAGAATACTGTTGCCATGAAGGGGTGGACGTGGTCTGCAACAATCTTTAGGAATGTGGTACATGTCAAAGTAACATCCACATAGATGCCAGGACACAAGGTTTCCCAGAGCATCACACTGCTTCAGATGGCCTGCCTTCTTCCCAAAGTGCATCCTGCTGCCATCTTTTCTCCAAGTAAATGACACACCCACCTGGCTGTCCACATGATCTAAAAGAAAAAGTGATTCATCAGACCAGGCCACCTTCCATTGGTCAATGGTCCAGTTCTGACACTCACGTGCCCATTTGTAGGCACTTTTGGTGGTGGACATGGGTCAGCATGGGCACGCTGACCGCTCTGCTGCTTTGCAGCTCCATAAAAGATGACTATTGTCCAAAGGATATTGTGTATATTGCAAAATGTATGTTAGCAAGCTGCTATGCACTGTGTGTTCTGACACCTTTCTATCATTGCTAGCATTACCTTTTTCAGCCATTAGTATCACAGTAGCTCTTCCGTGAGATCAGACCAGATGGGCCTGTCGCCAGTTCACCGGTTGTCCTTCTTTTGACCACCTTTGATAGATTCTAACCACTGCGTACCAGGAACAACCCACAAGACCTGCCATTTTGGAGATGCCCTAACGCAGTTGTCTAGCCATCACATTTTGGCCCTTGTTAAAGTCACTCAGTTCCTTAAGCTTGCCTATGAAATTCAAGAACTGACTGTTCACTTGCTGCCTAATATATCCCACCCCTTGACAGGTGTCATTGTAACAAGATAATAAATGTTATTCACTTCACCTGTCAATGGTTTTAATGCTGTGGCTGATCTGTGAGTGTGTGTGCGTGTATATATATACACTCACCTAAAGGATTATTAGGAACACCTGTTCAATTTCTCATTAATGCAATTATCTAATCAACCAATCACATGGCAGTTGCTTCAATGCATTTAGGGGTGTGGTCCTGGTCAAGACAATCTCCTGAACTCCAAAATTAATGTCAGAATGGGAAAGAAAGGTGATTTAAGCAATTTTGAGCGTGGCATGGTTGTTGGTTCCAGACGGGCCGGTCTGAGTATTTCACAATCTGCTCAGTTACTGGGATTTTCACGCACAACCATTTCTAGGGTTTACAAAGAATGGTGTGAAAAGGGAAAAACATCCAGTATGCGGCAGTCCTGTTGGCGAAAATGCCTTGTTGATGCTAGAGGTCAGAGGAGAATGGGCCAACTGATTCAAGCTGATAGAAGAGCAACTTTGCCTGAAATAACCACTCGTTACAACCAAGGTATGCAGCAAAGCCACTCATCTCCACTACAAATAGGAAAAAGAGGCTACAATTTGCAAGAGCTCACCAAAATTGGACAGTTGAAGACTGGAAAAATGTTGCCTGGTCTGATGAGTCTCGATTTCTGTTGAGACATTCAGATGGTAGAGTCAGAATTTGGCGTAAACAGAATGAGAACATGGATCCATCATGCCTTGTTACCACTGTGCAGGCTGGTGGTGGTGGTGTAATGGTGTGGGGGATGTTATATATATATACACTCACCTAAAGGATTATTAGGAACACCATACTAATACTGTGTTTGACCCCCTTTCACCTTCAGAACTGCCTTAATTCTACGTGGCATTGATTCAACAAGGTGCTGAAAGCATTCTTTAGAAATGTTGGCCCATGTTGATAGGATAGCATCTTGCAGTTGATGGAGATTTGTGGGATGCACATCCAGGGCATGAAGCTCCCGTTCCACCACATCCCAAAGATGCTCTATTGGGTTGAGATCTGCCATTTTAGTACAGTGAACTCATTGTCATGTTCAAGAAACCAATTTGAAATGATTCGAGCTTTGTGACATGGTGCATTATCCTGCTGGAAGTAGCCATCAGAGGATGGGTACATGGTGGCCATAAAGGGATGGACATGGTCAGAAAAAATGCTCAGGTAGGCCGTGGCATTTAAACGATGCCCAATTGGCACTAAGGGGCCTAAAGTGTGCCAAGAAAACATCCCCCACACCATTACACCACCACCACCAGCCTGCACAGTGGTAACAAGGCATGATGGATCCATGTTCTCATTCTGTTTACGCAAATTCTGACTCTACCATCTGAATGTCTCAACAGAAATCGAGACTCATCAGACCAGGCAACATTTTTCCAGTCTTCAACTGTCCAATTTTGGTGAGCTCTTGCAAATTGTAGCCTCTTTTTCCTATTTGTAGTGGAGATGAGTTGTACCTGGTGGGGTCTTCTGCTGTTGTAGCCCATCCGCCTCAAGGTTGTGCGTGTTGTGGCTTCACAAATGCTTTGCTGCATACCTCGGTTGTAACGAGTGGTTATTTCAGGCAAAGTTGCTCTTCTATCAGCTTGAATCAGTCGGTCCATTCTCCTCTGACCTCTAGCATCAACAAGGCATTTTCGCACACAGGACTGCCACATACTGGATGTTTTTCCTTTTCACACCATTCTTTGTAAACCCTAGAAATGGTTGTAGCGTGAAAATCCCAGTAACTGAGCAGATTGTGAAATACTCAGACCGGCCCGTCTGGCACCAACAACCATGCCACGCTCAAAATTGCTTAAATCACCTTTCTTTCCCATTCTGACATTCAGTTTGGAGTTCAGGAGATTGTCTTGACCAGGACCACACCCCTAAATGCATTGAAGCAACTGCCATGTGATTGGTTGATTAGATAATTGCATTAATGAGAAATTGAACAGGTGTTCCTAATAATCCTTTAGGTGAGTGTATATATATTGTGGTGGAATGATCCACCCCTCCGGCTCATCATCGTTGCCCTGTAGGCCTCATTTAGTCAGAGGTGAATGAAGCTCATCTGATGGGAATGGAATAATGCTTCATCACAGCTGTCTTTAAAATGCAGAGCGCACCTCTTCACGGGGAGGCGGCTTAAAATCACACTGGCATCCTTGCATGCCCAGGACCAGAGCTGGGAGGGTTCAGAGGTGGGTGAGATGGTGTGCTGCCAGACACGTTCCTTGGACCCCCGGACGTGTTAGAGTCGCCGGTGGTAAACCGCTCACATTACCGCTGACAGGCTAGATGCTGGGCCGCCTTCCCCTCACGCTTGCTGCGGGCCTGGGAAGACAGCCCATGCCTGGGCCATACTATGGACACTAAATCCGCCCTTTCACGTAGCCCCGTTTCACCGCGAGGATGCCATATTCCCCCTTTATTATTAAAACTATTGCCCCTTGGACACTTTATTACCCCTTTTGGACATTATTTTGTTTATTATTATTTCCAATAAATGCCTCTTTTAGGCTTGATAATTTTTTAAACATTTATATTTTAATATAACATGTTAGTTGGGGGGTTACTTTTAAAATGTCATCCAGAAAACAACCAAAAGACCCAAATGTTATGACCTGGCCTCCCGATGGAAGTGTAAAGGGAAAATTAACCATTTGATTTGTTGTAAATATTTTTTATATATATTATATATATACGTATATATATATATATATATATATATATATATATATATATATATATATATATATATATATATATATATATATATATAATTATTATTATTATTATTTATTTTATTTTTTTAACATACATTTTGCAATATACACAATATCCTTTGGACAATAGTCATCTTTTCACAATCAGGGCTCAACGATTCATTTGGAGAAGGAGATTATCTTAAGTATAGCTATTTTAGTCAAATGTTCAGTGAGATTACCAGTATAAGATTGTACATTTCTTAACAAGTTTCAATAATTGCTCGAGTCAGGGCATTGCAATCCAACAAACAACAAAATTGATTGTAAACATAACAATAACTATTCCTATACTATGGAAGGAACCTGAATTAAGAGCAGTTCAGGAGAACTAGTAACATATCATCTTAGAACTCAGTCCAGACCCTTGTGACATCCCTCTCTGGAGTTGGCAGATGGAGAAAAAAGTTATTCGCATCCCTTTAGTAATGGGGTCAAAGCTCCAGATAGGACTTGTCATGTTGCATACGTATAATAACAAATGGCAGGTGGGGTTGTGGTCAAGGCTGAGTGACCCAGAAGAGCCCTCCCTTTGAACAACGTCTTTGAACTCAGGACAGTATTGCCAGGCATTTCAGAATTTGTTTTTTTCTCAAGTGAATGTATTTACCAGAAACAAACAGAAGCACATGATGGTCCAAGTGCCACATCTCTGGGGTGAGGGAGGACAGGTTAGCGGAGAGAAACAGATTTTTGATCCAGGTGTCTTTGTGACCTTTTTAGCCACCACCCCTCCCAGTCTCACTGTGGGTAAAAAGATTGTGCATAATTTTCCCCAACAGATTTTCAATCTCCAAAAATTGAGGTTATCATTATGCTGCTTTTGGCCAAAATTCTGGTCATTATACATGATTGTCATTTTATGAAAGCAGTTGTTGGCCCATTTATATTGTTTCCCACCTCAATATGTCTTCCATCAATTCACTGTTGTTGTAAAATGACTCAGGCTTACCCAACTGAGAGTATATTCTCAATATTTTCTGTTCCAGTTGAAATCCATGGATTAGTCTGACACATTTCTAAATCCACCAAAAATCCTATTCTCATATTTGAGTCCTCATTTAAATAAAACATATTGACTTATAAGATCCTTTGCCTTAGACCCTGTCTGCCCTCAGAAACAAACACTGCAGATGACAATCATTTTGTGTAATAAAAGGGCTGGCTTTGTGCTTTTGAGGATAAGAGCGCTCTGAACAATGCAAAATTAAAATGTCATTGCAGCTTGCCATACTGTTGACATCAATAATCCTTTCTAACACTGTTAACCAGAAAGGCTAAACAAGTTCACTGAATGCAATGAATCAGATGATTCTACTAAAAACATTTTAGTTTTTCATTCAGAAATCTACTTAGCTCATGCCTTTTTGCTATGTTGAAATAGCAACCAATTCCATGTTGGTGATGGTCACTGGAATTGTTTACCATTTGAAATAGCTACATGGCAATTTAATGTTCTGCAGATGTTCCATTGTATGAGGATTAATTTCGTGTAAACGGATATTCTCACCATGTTTTTCATCTCCATGAGATTCTTGAAAAGCATAGGACTTATATATTTTTTCACATGAACACACATGTCCATATAGTCAAAAATGCTATTGCTCTATGTTCTGTCATCCATCCATCCACTGATCTTTCTCTCCAGTCCTATTAAACAATAGGTTTAATACTTTGTTTATAGCAGAATCAATCCAAAGGTGCCATCTGTACATTTATTTAAAAAATACTGTTATTGGGTCATTGTCTCCCTTACATCAGCCTGTATACCTCCTCAATGACTTTGTTATGCACACTGCATGTCCATTGACCATGAAGTGGCCCTTATGGCAGGTCTGAAAGAGGAATTTTAAGATGCTTTGGGTGCTGAGGTGGATGCAAGATTGAGTGCGTCTCATGTTGGATCCTGAACGGTGCTGCCATTCTTGACAGCAGATGTTAGCTTTACAAATTTCTTTAATCTTGATCAAGGGAAACATACACTGTCATAAGGGCCAGCAACGTTGTGATTCTCTAAATATTGATTCCAAATGTTAGGTCAAATTCATGTGAATTCATTTACAATTTATTTTTATTTATTTATTAAGAGTATGTGAGCCGGGTGGTTTGATTTATGGTGTTCCCTATCTGTCACTCACACAACGTTGTGTATGTAGTGACACTAGGGGTCGCCCTAGGGAGCCCCAAACACCTCTGATCTTTGAGAAAACTTCAATGGGAATTCCTCCAGCTATCTATTCACCTCTGCAAAGCTGTTGGAATTATGGTGCATTACAGCGGCTTCTCCCCCTCTTGCACCAGTGTAGTGCAGATAATGCACCTGGGAGCTTCTGGAGTCTAAAAGAGTATATATTCTTCCTCTAAAAGAGTATATTTCCTTTTAAAAGATTGGCACTCACTGATAGTGTCTTTTTAAAGATGCCTTTCCATTTGTGTATAAATCATGGTTGCGGTCGTTACCTCTGCTTCCCACAACCGCGATCGCTGCCTCACGTGCTTGGGCACTGCCATGCCAAGGCATGAATATGGAAATGTTGCGGTCGCGGCTTTCCTTCCACAGAGGATTTGGAGGCTGTGTCTGTTAGCACTGGGGATGATTTGGGGATTTTAATAGGAGCCACTCTGCCAGATAACCCCTTACAGACCTCCCATTCCCCAGCTCGCTTGTTTGCACCAGTCGAGTTCTGCGATGGGACTGCCAGCTCGTCTCAGAGCGAGTTTGCAATCTCATTCGGTTTACAGCATTGGTTCAGTCTAATGGTGAGGACTTGACGGGGCTCCCACCTTTGGGTCTGGTCACCCCATCACAGGCCGACGTGGAGATTACGTCCATGCTTGCCTGGGTGGCTGCAAGCGTTGGGCTTGAATGGAACCCTCCACCCTGCCCTGAACCCTAGTGGCTTGATGATTGGTTCCTGGGACCAGAGCGTCGCTCACTGCTGCGCCGTGCCCCGCTCCAGTCCCTTTCTTCCAGGAGATACATGAGGAGCTCACAAAGTCATGGTGGGCACTTTTACTGCCCAGAACTGATCTCTGAGCTCCTCCACTATCACTACCCTCAATGGTGGGGCTGCCAGGGGATACTCGGCAATTCTCCTGGTTGAAAAGGTGCTTGTGGTGCACTTGTGCCCGCAAAGTGCCGCCACCTGGCGGAACCATCAGAGACTACCGTCCAAGGCCTGTAGATTTACTTCGACACTGGTGACTAAGGCCTACAGTTCTGCTGGACAGGCCATGCTGAGAACAGCACAAGGATAGTTCTGACTCGGGTTTGATGCAGGAGCCGCCTTCAGCAACCACCCTCACCCTCCTATTTCGACGAAGGTCATGGAACGGAAAATAACGAGGTTCACCATGTTACCAGGATTATGAATTGCAAAATAAGGAGACGTGTGGATATATTTTCTCATTGGATATTGCGGTTTTTGTTATAAACAATTTATCTGTGGAGGTTATTTGTCAGCCCTGTGATGTCACAGTATTCTTGTGTACCAGCAGCTCTTATAATGTATCCTGCTCCCACAAAAGTGGGCTGTAATGCCAGTAACCAGAACTATTAATGCCATTTAGATATCTGACAGTGTTAAAGCTGAAGTCTGTAATTTCTGTGCCAGTAGAACGAGAAACTTGACTAAAATTGTGATCTAAAGAACTCTACTCCACTTGAGTCAGCCAGAAACAAAATACAGTGATACAAACAACAACAGAATGGGCCAGTATTTATTATTGCTGTTTAGTCATATTTACAGTACATGGCTAGATAAAGTAATGTTTGTCATGTGCAAGTTATTTTATCTCAGTAGCAGTTATGGCAGACAAACATCCAAGGAAGCAGTGCACTACAGAATAATTGTCTTGGTTTTATTGGTCAAGGTTAGAATGACATCTGAAGCAGAGGCGGAGCCAGAGGGGTGTCCGGGTGGCACTGGACACCCCTGACATCTGATTGGCCATCCCGGGTGCCACCCCAACTTTTATTCGCTACTGGCAGTTGCTGATGCTGATTGACATCTCATTTAACCTCTTGTCAAAAGTTTTTTTTTTTTTTTACGCAGTTTTGAAACGGACGACGAGCAGAGGACGAGAAAATATAGTTGTAAGATACAGAAGAATAAGAAAACGTCATATTTGAAGTTAAGGTTTAGCATCATGTTTGTTTGCTGAATAAATTTGATGAGACACTGTGTGAGTTAATAAGGCTCCAATTAATCAGATTAGAGAGATCGTTTCGCAATTTAGCATAACAATCCTTACAATTACATCTGCGCTAGTAATACATGCATATATTGTGCAGTATGGAAGTTACAGTATACAAATGTTTAGCTAATGTGGGGAAGTAGGATACAGCTTCAGAGAGTAAACATTTAGCAGTTTGAAATCGATTAGCTAGTTCAGTTACTTCAGTTCAGAGGAGGGCTAGCAATGATCAAACTGGTAACTTAGACTGGCAGTTGATTTTAATGTACAGTTATGAAAATTAGGATTTGTAATTAAGATAAATATTTTGGTAATTGGATGATTAGATGTAACCATAGTCTGTCATATTTTTGCACAGGATCAATTAAAGATGAAAAGAAAGGGAGAGCTATATTTTTAAAGGGAGAGTTCTTTTTTAATCAGGTACAAACAGACCCCAGCCCTTGCATCACCACTGGACCCCAGAGCAGCTCCCTAGCTGAAGCTAGTCAGAGTCAGTGTGGTCAGACTTCAGGACAATCCAACAGGTCAGAGCATCTACCAGACACAGGCAGTCAGTCACGTGCCAAGTTCAGGAATTTACGTTGAGATGATTTTGTCCGATTAAAAGGATAGTTCACCCAAAAATAATATAATAATCATTTACTCACCTTCATGCCATTCCAAACCTGTATAGAAAATAATAGTATAGAAAAGAAAAAACTATGGAAGTTGATGAGAACCAAAACTGTTTGGTTACCAGCATGCTTCAAAATATAATATTTTGTGTTCAGCAGAAGAAAGTCAGTCATACAGGTTTGGACGTTTAAAATGTTGGTTCATGTGTGTTCTTGTTGTTGATGGCTTTGGCATTTATATTGTGATTATACACAAATTGTTCTTGTGCTATTAAAAGATGTATCAAGGGATGAGACAGAGACCTCTTGTTCTGAGAAAGACAGTGAGCCAGAGCTGCCAGGAGATGTTCAACACTTATAAACACTTGTAAATTACTTCCTCTCTGTAAGTACTGTGTGAAATACTTTTATGTATTTTTTTTGTAAATGTGAGGTTTTTTGTAACTAAACTCAGCATTTAATGTAACAGACACATGGTATTGTATCTTGTCTCCTTGGTACTTAAGCTTTATTTTCTGAAAATATTTAGGATGTTCAACACTTGTAGACACAAACACAGTGACCCAATACTTTCCTCTATGTGAGTACTGTGTGAGTGTATGTGTGTGTGTTATTACTATCAATACCAGGATAACAGCTTGTAAATCATACATACCACATTTTTTTACATTTATATATTTAAGTGATGGATAGGTTTAGGGGATAGAAAATACAGTTTGTACAGTATAAAAATCATTATGGAAATTCCCCATAAAAAATGGAAAACCAACATTGTGTGTGTGTGTGTGTGTGTGTGGACCCCCGAATGTAGCAGTGGCCACCCCCTGGCCACCCCAAATATAAAACTCTAGTTCCGCCACTGATCTGAAGACCACTCAATTAATTGTAATCTATTATTATATGATAAATCTGTTCAAGAGACAGCTTCACACAATTTTCTAGGTTTGACGGCTAGTGAAAATGTCAGGATGACAGTTAGCACTTCCTGGTAACCTAATATGTGCCATGTGGTTTGTGCTCTCTGATTCTTTGAATTGTTCCTCGGTTGGTGATTTATCTTACTATTGGAACACTCATAAAGCATCCTAAGACTTTTCACTCTTGTTGGGTTTAATATCGAAATGGAGTGCATAGATGATGTCATCTGACAAATTGTGCAATATAAAGAAAGAAAAAATAATAATTTCTGTAACATTATTGGCAATATCGCTACACTTTTTGTTGGATGAATCAAAATATATTACTATTATAAATATGTTATTGTGCTAGCAAAACACTTCCAACCCAACTCACTGAGAACAGCAGGGGGACTGTGGTAGCACAATTACACACAATGGTGACACAAGATGGAAAAGTAGGTTGTGGTGAATGGGAGAGAGAAATACATGAGTGAAGAACTTATTTTATTCTGAGCAGGAGATCTCATAACCAATGCAAAAAATTTATAGAGCTTCACATTACATGTCAACAGCCTATGCCTTTTAATGTTGGAATAAATGAGACCAATGATTTCAACCTTGAAACGTTTGACTCCCAATTGCTCAAGAGCCGCAAGAAGATCTGTTTATCAAAGAGCTTAAGCTCCCAGAAACACAAAAAGGGGTTATTAGCTCACTGTACCATTGAAGGCACTTGCTTTTGGCAGATGGGCAGTCACTTTTATAAAGAGAAACCAAGATTAAAATGGAAAGAGCCCCACTGGTAACCAATCTGCATGTCGATAGAGAACCATCTCTTTATTTCATTCACAGTGGCACTTAATCCTCTGTGTTGTTATTGTTTTATTTATTTATTTATTTATAATGTGATGAAATGCTCAATTTCAAACCCACACTTCTCTCTCTCTCTCTATCTCTCTCTCTCTCTCTCTTTCTGAATCTGGAGATCTACAGTGGAGAATACTCCAAATGAAACCCATCAATATAGTTACACAGGACAAGATGTGGACATGTTAGGTTTCTTTAAATCATCAGTGGAATCTAGGGTAGTAAAAAAATTGCAGACTACCAGCAAACTGAAATTGTAGCTCTTTTTAAAATGAGGTGGGGTGTGAGGGAGGCATTGGTTATTATGAGTGAGTTTTGAAATCTGTTTTTAACTGATAAAAATAAATTATTTGTATTATTATTATGGTGATTATGAAGATGATGATGATGATTATTATTATTATTATGTAATAGTACCGTTGAATTTGGGGACTTTAAAGATGCAGAATAAAAGAGTTTTTAAAAGTCAAAGCCTGTCTCTCTCACTCTCTCTCTCTCAATATTAGAGTTTACATTGGGTTATGGCAGTCAAATTAAGGTTAAGTTATAAACATTTGTATCGGTTCATATAAAGTATTAATGTTGAGCTCCTACATTATGCCTATGATAAACTATTATGTATACATGTATGCTAATGTATCCATTTCAACACAGTAAGATATCAGTTTCGTACAGACTACATGGAAGATGTAACTTTGTTTTCAGTTAGTGCTGACAATTTTTTTGATAATGTGACTTTGTTGATATCACTTGAGTGATATACTATTTACACTTTATGCTTGCGTGTGTGTGTGTGTGTGTGTGTGTGTGTGAACATTTTAAAAATTTTGCCGACACTATAAATGCTTAAAGGGGAACTAAACTTGAGAGGTATTTTTCCCCCTTTGTAAACAAACAATCCAATCCTAAACCTAACTAATTAACAACGCTATAAAACATGCAAATGTATGGAGTATATGCAATGTATGCAACACACAGGACCAACAAAATAAGAAGGGCACCGAATATGATTAATTGTACAGCCCTACATTATACAACTATTTTGATATTTTAGACTTTGAATTTCTCACCCCATCCCTAAACCTAACTCATTAACAACAATATAAAACATACAAACATGCAAATAGTATATATGCAATGAATGCAACATATAGGGCCACCAAACTAAGAAGGGCACTGTACAAATCCCAAGAGGGGCAGTCCAGCGGCAAAATGTTCAAGGGGGCATCAACGGTCATATTGCATACCCCCCATAAATGGAAAGTTGTGCCCCTGTAAACAAACATAAACACACACTCCACCAATGCATTAATGCTGATGACATTAACAAACAGCTTTATCTCCAGCTCATGTGTTAATCAAGAAAAAAAATGAAATATGAAATAATTCCAGTGAGAGATGATCTCAATGGCCAGCAGTTATTTAAATTAGCACCCCAAAGCTCAAGCCTTTATACTATTTGTCCTCATTGCAAATTTAATTGACTAGTCTATAATTTTACACTGAGAATTAAAATTCAATGACTGAGATAACATAGGCATCCACTTAACCTTCACTCTTATTTTGAGCATTTTAATGACTGCCTTGCTACAGTGGCACCATCAGTGTTTATAGCGCTAACGGCAAGAGCAGTATCTGGAGACAAAAGTGTGAGATCTCATTTATACACAAGGCTGTTCTTGCATTTAGATTCTCTGCAAATTACCAGCCCTTCTCTTTTAAAGCACCTCATCTGCATTGAGTCCAGTGAACAAGGCTTCCTTAGACACAGTCTGTGTGTTACAGAGCACTTCTCTCTATTTCAGACCCAGACTGGAGCCCTTGCCAGAGAAGCAAGAGCCATAACACACAACTGCAATCCATCTTCAAAGAAAACCAGTTAAGCTGTTTGAAGCATTCAAAAAATGGGGCCCCTCACAAAACACAAACTTTGACATTCAAATGTGCTCCAAGTACAGAATAATTGCAGTTCATTATTACAGATAAGACTATAAATTCATTGTATTTAGATGTTTTTAGTTTTTGTTTTTCACAATCATATATTATTTTAAAGCGCATTATGTGTTTTTCACACATCATTTTATACATAATTTTCACTGCTTTGGTATTACAGAGCTGTCCACATTAAGTAAGAATATCTGTTACTTGGCTGTTCCAAGCAATACATTCATTGTGTTATTAAGCTCATAATTACTTTTCCAGATTTCCCCTGGTAACACATGGCTTTTCTGAAATTCAGGATCTTCACTGATTACTGCCAATTTAGCTGTCATTCAGTTGAAACATCATGACCAAAAGTCTCATTCTTTTCCAGAGAAGAGAGAGAGAGACAAAAGTGATGTAACAAAATTACTGAAGTTTCAACAAAAATGTTTGGCTTGGATTTATATCTCTCTCATTTTTTTCTTCTTCTCTGTTATCATTCAGTAGCACTGTTAGTAATTAATTCCACCTACTGAGTATTGACAGAGAATGGAAGCAGGAAGAGAGAGATAAGAAATATTGATACAGTTGGCTGGGATCTCAGTGTCTGTAACAAGTAGAGGAAGAGGATGACATAAGAGGAAGTAGCCCTAGGTCATTACAACACAGAGGGAGAGAATTTCGTCCAACCTTTAGAAGTCAAACGTTGGGTACCTCCCTGCCTAACAACTTTTTAAGTTGGGCTGAATTCATATAAGGCTTGGATTGTGCTAATACAAATATTTATTTGTTCTATAGATTATTATAAAATTATATCTTCAACTACACTTTCTTTCACGATTTCTAGGAATCAATAAACTAAACCCTAATGAAGTTACAATTTTATTTCTATGGTGCAACTATCAAACATTTGAATAAATATAACTAGCTATAAATAACAACAAGACAACAAAATAGTCCAAAAGGCTGACACTATAACTTATCAACAATTAAGGATGTTTAAATCAGGTGTAAACTGCTGGTGATTTAAAAATATTCCTACTTGACCTTGTTATCTGTATTTGCATATAATTGTTATGAATCAGAGGAGGAGTGAGGGTCTACATGCAGTTTAATGAGAAAACAAAAGATGTACCGGGTAACTCAGAATATACAAAAACATAGGGAACAAAAATAAGACATCCACGAGGGGAAAACCAAAATATAAACAAGAGAAACATCCACGAAGGCCACATGCAGGAACACATGCAGGAACACATGCAGGAACACATGCAGGAACACATGCAGGAACACATGCAGGAACACATGCAGGAACACATGCAGGAACACATGCAGGAACACATGCAGGAACACATGCAGGAACACATGCAGGAACACATGCAGGAACACATGCAGGAACAGACATTAACATTTAACAACCAACAAATACTGAACAAACAACAGGGCTTAAATACACAAAGGATAATGACACACAGGTGAGAACAATGAAGTGCATTGGCAGTGATGAGGGCAGGGAATTATGGGAAGTGTAGTCCAGGACAGATGACAAGGGATAAACATACCCAGGGGATCGTGACAATAATAACTAGTGGTAGAACTTGACCAATAATTTTTTTTTTAATAAATAATAATAATAATAATACATATTCCTACAATTTGTTCAACAGACATAATCTCATTGTGGAATTTCTTAATGATGGAGAAGCTTTGTCAGAGAAACTTTATTTTAGTAAAAGGCTTATGCACCCTTTGTATGAGATCATTTAATTATCAAATTTGTGTGTATGTGGTGTCACAATGGTTCTGAAGAGTTTTTTTTAGAAATCATGCTGAACAAAATGAAACCTCTTTAAATTTCTAAATTAGGCAAATGCGTTAGTATGTTAAACCGTATGTTGTGTTCCAGTCATTTTGACCAGGTCGACTTTTTTTTTCTTCTTCTTATGAATCCTTATTTTATTTGTATTTTTTACTTAATCCAGTTTTTAGACAATTTTCTTTACTTTTTTGTTTACTTTGATCTACTTTGTTAGATCAATGTCCAATTGCTGGCCATTGGACATTAATGGATAAGACAACAAAATACAGAAATAGTAAGTGTTCAGGAGCATCCAAATCTCAGTTAGCACATATGTGGTTGTGTGTTTGCACACAAAGTCCTCAAACATGCACACACACACACACACACACACACACACACACACACACACACACACACACACACACACACACACACACACACACAGAATATGTGTGTTGAGCGCCCTTTTGTGCATCGTTGTGCTTTTGTGCATTGCATTCTACTAATTGAGACCTTTTCAATAATTTATAACACATGGTTATTTCTTTTGTGGTTTTACCAATTCTGAATATAATTGTTGTGATAACAAATTTGCAAATGATGAGAACGAAACAGTTCTTATTTGCCAGCTAATTTAAAAAAAAGCATTATTTTAGAACTGATAGGATCAGCCATGCATTTTAAAATCCAGATTCTGAGCTTTAAAATGACACATATTATGTTCAGATCAAGCAAGTGGTTATTATTGTATTATTATTATTAATAGTAGTAGTATTCTGCAGGGAGTGCCCCCCACAGGTCTGGTATAAGCTCAGTTAAATTAATCCTTCCAATATATATCTACATACACACACACACACACACACACACACACACACACACACACACACACACACACACACACACACACACGCACACACTACTGGTAAAAAGATTTGAAACACTTACTCGTTCTTTTCAATCTATGCATGGCACTTATTGGCTGCTTTTCTTTATTATTCGGTCATCCAATTCAAAAAAATGTTTTAAATAACATTTTTGTTTTGTACTTATATGTTGACACAATTATATTTTTGTCTACAAATATAATTAGATTTAGATCAAAAGGTTTTTAAGATCACATGAAACATTTCAGTCAAAACAAAACAAATCAAAAATATATTTTGTTTCAGAGTGTAATGGGGCGAAGACTTCCTCTCTCACCTTTCTGTTCACTTCAATCCATCTTTAACTCACTAAAAAACAAACTCTCTCTTAATAATAAAGCTGTGTTTTGCCAATTTTCTTCACAATAAGAAATGTACAGCGACACATATATTATGATTAAATAAGTCATGAGTCATCGCATTATAATCTAGCTTTAGTAAGTGCAGGCTTGAGGGAAGAGCGTCCCTGTGACAGTGTGTCTCTCAGCCGGGTGCAGTTTCAATCTCTCCCCCTTAGACATTCACCACACCGAAAAATGCCAGTTTCAGAGTTTGTAGTTAACTACAAGACCTGCTTCTGTATTATTTGAACTTTAATAAAGCTATAATGCATTAAATATACCTGCATTTCAGATGTAATGCCAGGGTGTTTCCTTTAAAGACCTCCGGCTCCACTATTCCACAACGAGAGTGCTTCTGTATTTACTTATTGGATATTTTTGTATAATTCCTCAATACTTGGGGATCTACATAACCTGAAGCTGTTTGGAAAGTTTAGAGTGCATCTGGACGGTGATCTGTGATATTCTTCCTCAGTCAGACTCAGGCGTGAACTGCATTGCTGCTCTCATGCGTCATCATTACAGTTTATTGTGATCTCATGTTACGTTAAATGTAAAAAAAAAATTGTCGACAATTTTTTAATGTCGACGTTGTCAATAACGTCGACTAATCGTTTCAGCTCTACACCATACTCTTCATTAACATTTATTCTTCTAATTCTTATATTCACTCAATGAGCAATAGAGGCTACTGCTGCTGAAGAACTTCAAGAAAACGTTTGATACATAAACATGAACGGTGGTTTGCAGACAGCATTGTTTTGTATGGGCCGCTAGCATCTTGCACTGCTCCTAACTAGCTTAACGTTAGCTTACCGGCCCTCTCATCATCTTCATTTGGTGCACTGTTGAAAAAGCTAATCAGTTTTGTACATTTGGCCGCGTCAGTTTGAAGAGCTTTCTTTTAATAATCTTGCCTTTTCGGTGCCTCCTTTGCACTTTCTATTGTCCATTTTAGCCTATATCCTCCATCAACCACCACTGACTGAATTTACAAGTGATTTTTTTTTTTTAGCAAGGTGCCGCTGTCGGGGGAGTCAAAAGATAATTACGTCATTAACCTGCAGGCTGCAATCTGCGAGTTGGCTGCGAAAAATAAATAAATAAAAAGGTAAAAAAAGAGTGGGCTGCTGTGAGTGCAGGCAGCCTAGGGACAGTATCCATATTTCAACCCAGTGCCATGACAACACCGGCCCTCACAGCCAAAAAAAACAGACCGGCCCACCGGGAATTCTTTTATTTATTCAATAAAATTATATTCTGAATAAAAACTCTCAAACATTTTACATTTCTGTATGTAAAATTATTTACATTTAAGATGCTGTCAGTATGTTGTTATTGTATGCTTCAGTGTCCATCCAAACATACGAAAATACACATGTGCTTGAACAACAACACCAGAGACATTGAGGTATAGAACTTGTGAGCTGTGGCTGTATGGTCACTGTCCAGCTCGCAACAATGTTTGATGTGTTTAAATTGAATCCAAGAATGTCCATAATGTGTGGGACATGTGTATTATCAGATGGATAAAAACAGAAGATAAACAAAAATATTCAGTGTGCAGCTGTAGCACTTTTATTGCTGATTTTAAATATGCTGTTTGAATGAATTCTTGACCAAAAGCTTAAGATTTTGGTCTTTCCCCATGATAGGAGCTGAAGCCTACTTGCATGACTAAAAATAACTCCCTGGAGGTGTTACTGTACAAATATGGCCATTGAGTGACCTGACTTGCCCATAAGGGACTTTGACCATGCCACTTTTATCTTTTTACATATTTTCAAACACATCACATCACATTTTATTTATTTGTTGTTTATTTTTTTGCGAGAGAGCCTCAGTGATGCTTTCTGTGATTGGTTAAGGACGTACCAAAGACAGAAGGAAGGACAAAGGAAAAGAACAGTCTCCCTAGTCCTAAAGCTAATGAAGTCCAGACTACATTATCTTTGCGATGTAAACTTATCAATTATAGGATTCCAGCGCTAATGAGTTCCCACACCACTTTTGAAGAAATTAATTTTAACACCAGGGAACTGGTGCCTGTGCGTGTGTCTGTGCATGCATGCATGTGTCATCTGATTAGGAGCTACCGATGTCACAAGAGAGATACAATACTAGTATATTTTCACTATCTAAAAATGTGTCTTAAAGATAAGGAAGAGAGACAATCCTTTGCAGATCAGCTAAAAACTGTGACATTGAAATATTTATTGTTTGCCGCTCATGCTGCTTTGTGGCCTTTAGAAATTTTAATCTTGAGTGTCTAGACGGCATTTCCCGAAGAGACAGACAATGCAATATGTAACTTGTATACATAACTCCCAGGAGCAGGAGTGTAATTTACCCAATAACAAGCATTAATACACAATGGTCATTAAATCATTATTACACAGTGGTTGTTAAACATTTACTGAGTAAAAATTTCATGGTCTGGCTGGCACACATATATCTACCAAAGATCATAAAATACAATAGTTCCTTTGGAATTACTTGAGCAAGTAAATATAAGAATACATGTCAGGATCTAAAATACAACCTCAAGTTCCAATAAGAAAACAAATTAAATTGCAGACAAAGAAAAAACTCAGGGCTGTGCAATGCACATCCACCAGTTTAAGGTTACACCACAAATGGTCAAATAAGCAACAAAATGTAAGTACTAATAAAATAATAATAATAATAATAATAAAATGAATAATAATAAAGCAGTGGAAAATACAGTGGAAAATTAATATTGTTAAAATTAATATTGTTAATATAAAATATTGTTAATATTATAAACATAACATGTACAGTATGTAATTATTATGTAAATGTAATACAAATAAAATATAAACGCATGTAGCTGACTTCTAAAGCATACCTTATGACTTCTTTTAAATTTTATATAACAAACAAAAGAGGTCGGCATTTCTGGTAAGAATTAAGTCAGCACTGCACACTGTAAAAAAATTCTATAATTTTAAAAGACGGAAAAATGCTACAGAAATAAAAAGTTAATTTATTAATGAATATTAACAGAAATATATATATATATATATATATATATATATATATATATATATATATATATATATACACACACACACAGTAAATATTGTAATACATTTTAAAAGACAATACAGTAGTTTTTTACAATAAAATGTTGTAAAAAAATTACAATAATAAATATGTAAAAGTGTGATTTTCCTGTATAATTAATGGTTCAAATTTGCATTGTTTAACGAGAGAGTACATGTACTTTTTACAGTAAATTATTGTTATAATTACAGTAAAAACAATAATAGGGCATTCCCACAATTCCCTGCATGACCTATTATATTTCATTATATTTTATGGGAATAGTTATTTCTTCTTATTTTTACATACAGTTACATACATTGGGTGTTTTGTTTTATATATAATGTAGTGCATTATTTAAATTTCACATGTGTTACCCTGATGGTGTTTAGCGTTTGTGTGTCTATATATGTTTATTGGTCATTGCTCCTAGAAGAGCCACTATTGGTGAACTTCACGTCATCATTTGCTCTTCTGTGATTTTTTTTACAGTGATTAAAAATACCTTATTAAGTAAAAAAGCAGATTTTTACAGTTTCAGAATATTAATATCAATTCATTATGATTTTTGACTGTAAATTTAACAGAATGTTTTTTTTTTTTTTTTTACTGTGCCATCGTGGTCATGTAAATTACAACAGTTTTAAGCTGTAAAATGTACAAGTTGTTCTGTAAAGATGTTTATATTTTTACTGAACCACAGCTGCCCAGTTTATTTATTTTTATGTAGTGCAGGTATTAATAGGTCTGGCACACAGATGAAAATTATGTTCTTTGTTAGAAGTTGTTCATGATTCAGAAACAATCAGGCATTGCAAACAGGTTTGATTTCAGAAGCACTGGGATTTCACTTCCTAGTGGTTGCCTTTGAGCTCCATTTATAATGCTGTTCAGCCTCATATGCTCCAAATTCAACCAATGAAAATGTGCAGATAGAGATGCTTTGATCTGTTTTTGATATCTGTTGAAATTTTCATCCCACAACAAAGGAGAGAGATGGAGATACAGGTAAACCCTGGCCTTTTGATCTCTACCGTGTACTGGGCCAAGCGGCCTCTGAAGTGGCATGGGTCATTAAAACTCCTCTGCTTTGGAGGCTCGCTTGAGTGCAGATGAGAGAACAAGGTTACAGGAAAGGACTGAGCTGTCAGGAGCATCCAACTAAGAGGCTCCCAGGTCTCTGGGGGCTCTATCCATCTTCACATGAGTACATGTTTACTCAAAGATGATGAGTCCACTGAATGACCTCTAACCAGTAACTCAGGACAATACCTGCAAGGTGACATTGCATAACTCACTAGGTCAGAGTAAAGATGGAACCATGTTGAAATAATGCTCACAGAGTGTTTAACGATAATTATAGTAATACATATTTATTTGAACCTAAGTTGTAGGTTTTGAATGGTTTCAAGTGTCTGCTTCGTATTTTCTGCTATGTTTGCCATAATCCAAGACACTCTTTCCAAGGTGCTTTATGGATTGATTAAGATTTTTTATGTTGCTCAAAATCACCAATTGTGCACCACAATGAAGCTATTTCCTCCAACAACTCAATTTCTCTTTTCAACCCAAATGATGTTGGTGTGGGCAAAAGCAATGAGGTCAGTATGAAAAATAATCTATTGAGGCATAAAGTTCCTCATACATATTTGAAATCTGTGACTGTAATTTGAAAGAGAAATATGCTTAATCTATTTTCTGATGATATATGTCAAATTTGTCCTCACCTGTTTAGATACTAATCTTTTTTTTTCTTTATCAACAAGAGAGAAACCAAGATATGGGATGAAAGTGTTTATTTCCTATATTTTTGAAAGAAAAATTGTCTGCAGGGCTCTTAAATGCACATTAAAGACTAAAGATTGCACGAAGGGTGTGATAAACAAATTTTTAACTGTTTAGGCTATACAAAGTTTGTTCAGGAAAAAAGGAAAATGGTAAATATCCACACAATAATATTTATGCTCCAAAATACAGATGTATTACTATTAGTGTGAGGATATATATTGTGTTTCCACAGATTGCTGCATTGTGTCCTGCACCTGCAACTGAGTACCCAGTGTTGGACATACACACTTTCTAAAATCTATCCATAGTACTGAATTCAGGATCACAAGACACAAAGTGCTTTATGTTTCCACTAATACGGCACTTTAATGGGACAGATAAATCCATAAAACGTGCAAAAGAATGAAATACAGACAGGTGATTGGCACGCACCAAATGCTTCTGTGTTGCTTGATCTTTTGGTGGCCATCCGGATTTCCATCTGTTATTTCTAGATAAATTAATCATAATTGGATTACATTTTCCAGGTGATTGTATCAAGACGTGGTGGACAATTTGTGGTTCTGTATGATAAATATATTTTAATGACTGTTTAAATTGTTTTGATAGTATTTAACTTAATTTAGAGAAACATCTGATCAAATGAATAGTTCATGAGCTTAAATAGTCAATTAATGATTGTCACACACAAAAGTTGTGTTTCAGGTGTCTCTATAAACAAATTGGTATGCTCACGAATCATTATGGAAAAAGTAAATTTACTTGCATTTGTTTCTTCTATGACACTTCTTTGTAAAACCCTCATGTAGTCCCTACAGTCGACTATATTTTAAATAATTCATTTAAAATAGTTATATTTGAGTATATTTTTTGTATAGATATACACCAAAACACAGTCTAGATATTCATCAATACAATGGCACAAAAACGCATATCTGAGACTATTTCTGCAGTAGGTGGGGAAATAGGCCTGAGAGAGACAGGTAGTAATCTGGTCTATAGTTTCAGCCTTTTCCAAGAGCAATGTTAAGTCTCATTCATCAAGGCAGACAGACTATACCTAAGCACCTGAGAGCTGCCACCCTATATCATATACTCAAATGCATTCTCTTTCAGACAAATAAGTGTCATATCATGTCCCCTTTCATATTGGGATACTCACACACTTTTTATATAATTGTGGGGACTCTCCATAGACTTCCATGTATTTTATGGATTTTATACAGATCTAATGATCATTTCTATCCCCTAAACCTAACCCTCACACAAATCTTTTTGCATTTTTACATTAAAAAAATCACAAAAACATTGTTTAGTATATTTAATAAGCTATTTCCCTCATGTGCTGGGCCCACAATGTAAGTAATCTCAGGTTTTATATCCTTGTGGCGACATTTGATCCCCAAAATTACCGGTTAAATACCAACTTGTATATTTTTTTCTCTCTCTCATGTCTTTGTTTGTGCCGTATAATATTAACAATGTATGTCAGGATAATGGCGATCACAATTCTGATGATAATAATGATAGAAACGATGATTATGATATGGATAACTGCTGTCATTATGTCACTTAAAGATGAACAAGGCTTAATTAAAATGGCAATTCAATATTTTCATACATCCCACAATAAAATGTTATTTTAGACAATATAATTAAATATAGTTTTACAAACAAATGGCAAAAGAAGCACTGCTAATTGTTAAAATTTATAGTGTATGCATCTTTTTAGAAAACACATAAATAAATTAAAAAGAAGCATAGACATAGTGTTTATATTACTTTTCTAAGCAATGCTCTTTTTTATCATCAAGTAACAGCACTTTTGAATAGTTGAATACCTTTATAGTTTAATAAAGTATAAAAATGTGCTTAAATTATAATTTTTTTGTTATCAAGTACAGTATGTGGAGAAAGTGCAAGGACAGGATAGTGCAAGTCTAACTGGACTGGAGATTTGCAAAATTGACAGAAGACACCCATGAGGATGTAATTTCTTTACTTACCAAATCAATCTTTTAACATCACGGACATGGACCAGTTTCCCTTAAATCCAACAGCAAGCTTCATATACTTTAAATCATGCCACTCTAGATAAAATAAAAAATAATTATTATAATAAATGCTTTTGTTGCATTGTTTTCTGGGGGTGATTTTCAGCCACTATCAGCAACGCAGAGAGAATCTTGTATGTCTCACTCTAGCTGAAGGACAATGCATGGGGTACTAATTATGCACAACCTCAACACTCAGTTTTCTCTCTTGTGGAGAGGTCTGAGTACAGTTAGGTGCCCACTGGTCTGAACCAGTGGAATGGGGAATAAAACAAAAGCATTTGTGGTCCTACTAATTTGACTAATATATTCCACAATAATATATTTAAAGAATTTGAACAGCCACAATGTTTTATATATAAACACACACACACTGGCGGCCAAAAGTCTCACATACTGCAGTGCAAAATAAAGAAGCTGTAAATAAAATATTTGAAAATGCATAACAGGCTAGTTTGCACTAAACAACAACACTAATTTTTACACTTTGTTTTGCCCATTGGGCAGCTTTTAGAGGAGATAATATTTTGCATCATGACCCTGATCAAAATGCAGCTGACATTGCTGAGAACAATACCAGTGCATTTACATGTATGTCGCGTGCGGTGTCTGAAGAATGAAATAGAATTCAGTGTGGGGTGGCTCAGCCTGTCTTTGTTACCTAGACTTTGTATGAGGCTGGATAAAAACCTTGAGTTGATTCTGTGAATATGCATTGGCTTATAACCAATCCCTCGGCTGTTTCAAGAGCTCTCGTTTGAGCTGCACTCCTCTGGGAGTAACAGTTTCAGCATATACGCCAAAGGGTTACGTGAATGATCAATAAGAGTGTATATTCAGTTTATATGCTCTATTCAGCCATTCTAAATGGCCAGTGTGCTCTGTTGCTGGGTATCAGTTGAAAAGAAACATTTTGTGGTTGTAATGCCTCTGAAAACTGACCTCTTAAAGTGTCTTTTGTGTTAATGTATACACATTCAATGTGACAATATAAACAAAATACTGTATTTTTACTTTAAAATGGGGAGTAATAAATAAATACATATAAATAAATATTTTATCTAACCTTAGGGGCATTTGAAACCTTAGCACTAAATTAATATTCTTGTTCCCTGTCTGCCGCTCACTTCGATGTTGTGTCAAAGAAGTGACACTAGGGGTCTCTCTTGAGCGCCTTTTGCATCTCTGATCTATGAGAAAAGGCCAATGAGAATTTGCATGTCCCGCCCCTGGACATACGGGTATAAAGGAGGAGAAATGCATGTGTTTCATTCAGAAATTTTCTTCGGAGCCGACCGGTTGTGTATGCAGCGAGCTGTGAGTCACACACTGTTCCTCTCATCTCTGAGTGATTCCTGTTGGATCTATGGCGCATATCAGCGGCTCTCTCCCTTCTCTGTACGGCAGTGCAGTTTGCCCCTGGGCACTTCGCCAGCGCAACTAAAAGACTTATTTTCGCTAAAAGAGCAATAACACAGCTGGCGTTGAATGTCCTTTTCAGGACACGTCTTTATAAAGATGCCTTTCCGCCCCTGTGTAGTTCCTGGATGCGGTAGAGTGCTCTCCGCTTCTGACGGCCACAGGCGCTGTCTAGTGTGTCTGGGCTGCGATCACACAGAGGCAGCGTTTGTGGATGGCTCATGTTCTCACTGAACACGAGAACATGACCATGGCAACGTTGCGGTCACGGCTTTCCTTCAACAGAAGGAAGCCACTCCAGCCGGCCCCTGCATCGTTCCTTCTTCCCACGGGATTGAGGATGACCCAGCTGGTGATAGAGGCGATCTGGGGATGGCAGCGGGCTGGGTTCCGCCGGGTAAGCCCCCACGAACCATCTGCCCCCCCGGCAGGCTCGTTGACTTCCGTCCGGGCTCGAGGCAACAACGGCTTGCCTCGCGGCCAGCCTGCCTATCCTCTTGAGCCCCCAAGCTGGATGAGCTCGCCGCTGCATTGGAGAGTGGTCCGCCATCTGACACAGTTTGAGGCTGACGCCCAGATGTCTGACATGCTTTCCCGGGCAGCCGTCAGCGTGGGGCTGGACTGGAAACCTCCGTCCTCCCCACAGCCTTCACGGCTTGATGATTGGTTCCTCTGGTCTGCGTGTCGCTCACAGCCACACCCCACCCCTGGTTCCTTTCTTCCTGGAAGTGCATGATGAGCTGACGTGTTTGTGGAGGACACCTTTTTCCACCCATAACAAAGCCTCTCGCTCATCCGCTCTCACTACCCTCGACAGCAGAGCGGCCCACGGGTACACGGCAGCCCCGCAGGTGGTCTGAGCAGAGTCCAGAGATGCCTCTACGGGACATCCTCCTCAGTCACTAACCCGCCCCTTGCCGGGTGTGCGGAGCAAGGTAAGTGCTTCGAGTCTTCTCTCAGCACCAGCGCATCGGGACGCATCCTTGCCTCCCGATGCCACATTACCTGCTCCGCCCCACTGCTCGCCGGTACATAAAAAATAACCGTTCTCTTAGTGCCACTAGCTAGGAGTTTGGACACATGGCTCTCACTTCTCAATCCGTCACACTGGCTGGACATTCCACTTGGTTACGCAATAAAATTTGCCACATGGGGGAGGCGTCCGCTTTACCGCAGCGCCAAAACCCTGCCCACAGAAATCGCCACTCTCTTACTCAAAGACGCAATAGAGCCTGTCCCTCAAACCGAGGTGAACTCTGGTGATCAACTGGGAATAGAGCAAGCTCCCCCCGGTTCAGAGCATCTCTTTCTCGACATGGAGTTAGACTCAGTTTCAATGTCAGCGCGCCTCACCAACGAGCACGCGCAGTCAGTGCTGAAATGCCTCGCCGCCTTCAGGCCGGGCACAGCGGTCCCTTTAAAACTTTTCCAAAAGCGGTGGTGCCACTGGGGTTGATGCATATGAGTCCGCTTCAGCAGTGGCTCCAGACTCAAGTCCCGAGACGAGCTTGGCGCCGTGGCACGCACCGTGTGATCATCACCCCCGCCTGCCGCCAAATGTTCAAACTCTGGACAGACCTCTGCTTTCTGCGGACTGGAGTCCACTTGCAGCAGGTGTCCCGACGTGTCCTGGTCACTACCGACACCTCCAAATTGGATTGATGTGCCTTGCGGAGGTTTCTCCCACTAGTTCAGGGCAAACACGTCTTGATTCGATCAGACAGCAAGGCGGCATACGCTCCCACCACATGTCACAACTCGCCTCATTTGGAGCCAAGTTGCTGCGTGCCATTCCGGACAACCTCAACCTGGTGGCATTCGCGCTATCACGACAACGTTTGCTCAGTGGAGAGTGGAGGTATAGCTTATTTGGGAACTGTTCGGCAAGGCTCAGGTAGACCTGTTTGGCTCCCACTGCCCACTCTGGTACGCCCGAACGTAGGCTCCCCTTGGGGCAGACGTGCTGGCACACATCTGGCCACAGGTGCTGTGCAAGGTCAGGGAGGACGAGGAACAAGACACTCTAGTGGCTCCTTATTGGCCCACTCGGACTTGGTTCTCGGATCTTGTACTCCTCGCGACAGCCCCTCCCTGGCGAATTACCCTGATGAAGGAACTTCTTTCTCAGGGACGGGGCATGCTCTGGCATCCGCACCCAGACCTCTGGAACCTCCACATCTGGCCCCTGGACGGGATGTGGAAGATCTAGCTGGTCTACCACCTGCCGTCATAGACATGATCAACCAAGCCAGACCCCCTCTACCAAGCAACTTTACGCCCTGAAGTGGCGCTTGTTCTTGAATTGGTGTTCTTCCCAGGCTGAAGACCCACAGAGGTGCGCAGTAAGGTCAGTGCTCTCATTCCTGCAGGAGAGGTTGGAGGGGAGGCTGTCCCCCTCCACCTTGAAGGTGTATATAGCCGCTAAGAGGTGCCCGGAGGTTAAATCCCTCCCGGGCAAGCCTGTTCCCCTCCTGGGATCTCTCAGTGGTCCTCTCGGGACTTCAGAGACCTCCATTCGAGCCGCTAGAATCAGACAGACTCAGGGCCCTCTCCCTGAAGACGGCCCTCCTGATCGCGCTCGATTCCATCAAGAGGGTCGGGGACCTGCAAGCATTCTCTGTCAGCGACACCTGCCTGGAGTTCGGTCCTGCAGACACTCATGTGATCCTAAGACCGTGACCGGGCTATGTGCCCAAGGTTCCTACCACTCCCTTCAGGGACCAGGTAGTGAACCTGCAAGAGCTGCCCCTGGAGGAGGCAGGCCCAACCCCTTAGTTGCTCTGTCCGGTACGTACTTGGCATACATTGGACCGCACGCAGAGCTTTAGACGTTCTGAGCAGCTCTTTGTCTGCTTTGGTGGGTAGTTGACACCATTACATTGGCCTATCACACCCAGGCCATGTCCCCCACCCCCCTTGTGGGTCTGAGCACACTCAACAAGAAGTGTTGCGTCCTTGTGGGCACTGGCCAGAGGCAACTCCCTAGCAGACATATGCAGAGCAGCGGTTTGGGCAACACCCAATACCTTTACGAGATTTTACAATCTCAGGGTTGAGTCGGTTTCATTCCGTGTTTTCTCAGGTCTGAGCCGGTAGAACTCGGTAATGCGCTGACAACTGTCCGGGTGGATCTCCTGCTCCTAGCGCCCTTTCCCTCTGTTGAGGTGAAATCGTGGGCTCTTATCCCAGGATATTCCACTAACTTGGCTTCCTGGATGACACCTCCCTAGCCCTCTGATCGCGAATTCAGTGGAGGAATTTGCCGACTGAATCCAATGCGAGTACTCAATCTTCCCTGTACTGGAATAGGTGCTCCAAAGGACGGGCCCCTATGTGGACTTATCCCCCTGTGTGTATTTTCCAAGGTACGGTCTCCTTGCGAGCTTACCCGCGTCTCCCTTGGGCAGTCCTCACGGACCCCCTGGTCGCCTTGTTTGTAGAAACATCCCTCCAAAGAGGTAGGATCTACCGCCGTGCCATTCTCCACATGTGACCTAAAAGCCCATGTGATGTATTTCACTACTCTTTACCTCCCCCAGTCTGGATAGGTGTGGTCTCCGAAGGGTCTTTTCGCCTTCCCCGATGCGTATGATAGCGTTAAGATGGCCCCAGCCGCTTTAACTCTATGCGAGAAACATGGAGAGAGAAAAGGCGCGGCTGGCACGGCCTGCTCCCATGCTTGGCATGTCGCCTTGTTCCCCTCTGTTGGGGGTAAAGAACCAGAAGGTTCTGATGATTTTATGGGGTATTGGGGAAGGGTATGTGCAGTCTGACACAGCTGGTCGCTTTGGCATGTAAATTACCTGCCCACTCCTGTGTCAGCAGTACATGTACACGGCTCAGTGCATGGCGTGATTTAAATTGGATACCTAGTGTTTCTTCAACACAACGTTGAAGTGAGCGACAGACAGGGAATGTCTAGGTCCTCCCGGCCACATCACTGAACCGAGCCACTGTTGCGGCCAAACCATTTTTGGCTCTAAAGAAAAATCCTGAATGAAACAGATGCATTTCCCCTCCTTCATACCCATATGTCCGGGGGCGGGACATGCAAATTCTGTCTGCCAATTTCTCATTGGCCTTTTCTCATAGATCAGAGATGCAAAAGGTGCTCAAGAGAGACCCCTAGTGTCGCTTCTTCGACACAACGTCTCGTTTCCTCCATCAGGGAATGGAGGTTACATCCGTAACCTAGATATATTTACCGAAACACAATGTTTCAGATTGCACATTTAAAACATTCCTGTACCAGCAATGCATGTCAACGCATTTATTGTCGCAAAATGTTGCTGAGCCTAGACCTGACTAATTGAAGCAACCTCAGATTATAACCATTACTTAAATCCAAACGGCTACTTTTTTTTTTTTTTTTTTGGCCAGGCAGTGCAGTTATCAGGCATAATATTTTACATGGGACTGCACTCTCAATGTCCAGGATACAAGCTGGGATTTCCCAGCATAGTTTTGTCTCATTCAAGTATGAATTTCTACCATCAGTCTTTGAATTATGTTAAACTTGTTACTTTGTGTGAATAGTTATAGACTACTTGACTTTCTCTCGGCTGTTCCTTTAGAGAGAACTGAATACAAATATGTTGTATATTAATTAATGTCTATTACTCTAAAAGGAAACTAAATGAAGGCTGTTCTTCAAATCCAATAACATTGCAGTAACACAAATGAAATTGTGCAAGTTGGACAAATTTGCGAGAGAAACAGTAAGAGGAACAGTAAAGTGTGAATGTCAAAGCGATTAACATAAGTTTTTAAAGTGTTTGTGCTGAAGAGAGCTCTTATGTTACAAACAGGAGAGTAGAGATCACCTTTGCATCTGTCCATACTAAAAACTGGGAATTTGCACTGGAACACTGTTTTAGTGCCAACAAAATAACTCTCTTTCATTTCCAGTTTAAAGTTCCAGTTTTCCACACTGTCACAGAAACTTTTAGCTTTTAGAATTTTCTCCTTTACTTTTGTAATCGATCATATAGCAGGTCATCTTGGCTATGCTCTATATCTTGCTTGCTCTGATCCATTATCTGCCTGTATGGGTCAGGTTTTTAAATGTAATTGCTATTGACAGGGTCATAGGGCAGATACACATATGTTTAATATTGATCAGAGAAAATCTGCATCATTCACTTTAGTGGCTGAAACACCTGCAGGTCTTGGTGCTCACAGTCATTTATCTTCCCACCGCTAAAAGCTGACCTAGCAATCAATACAACCCCAACACACAGGTATCAAAACAAGCCAGGATTGAGCTCCCGTCCCTGATTCATTCACCACAAAGCTTTTACAGTTCTGCATGCAATTAACACCAGGCTGTATATAAATGTTAGAACCATCCACTGAATAGAACAATTCAGTATCTTAGTAGCATCAGAGAACATGATCTCATGTTTACACAGTTAGAACAGCCTCACCTCAGATGGAATAAACAAAGTGCAGGATCGCTAACGTAAGAATTACCGAAAGACAATGCAATAACTGAAATGCCCCAGGAATAAATAATGTCTGCTTAATCACTTAAAAGTGGAGCAGAACAGAGGAAATAAAAATTGTGTGCTGAGATTACAGCTGTTCCCTGAGCAGCATTTAAACCTCCTCAGCTGCATCATCTTATCAATCACTTGCTAAGCACTCGGGACATCTCTGAATACATTCATTTTCACTGATGTCAGCCACAAAGGGAGACAACATGAAATACGAGCAAAGCCCAGTGAAGGGCTTTCTTCTTTGACTCAACTGAAACCAATCGCGAGGGCATTAATTCAGTGCAGCTGCAGAGCCGAATTGTAATCACCTCACTTTCTCCTTTTTCTTTCTTTTTCCTCCAAGCTGTCCTAGCATAATGCTGCTGTGTCTTAGCGAGAAGCCTTCAGGCAGTTAGTATTGATCATGGATGGGAGGCTTTTGTCCACCTAAAAGAGCATTCAAGGCCTTTTAAAAATCAGCACTGAGAATATTGTGTGTTGCTCCATTTACATTTTACATCTAACAATGTCTCCACTGGATTGCAGTGCTGATGTTCAGTGACAGCCTGTGTAAACTGTAGGATTTCGGCAATAATTTTAATGTCTGAGACACATTTCAAGAATGGAAAAGATTTATATACATAAATGGTGTCGAAGTTAACGTGTAATTTGATTAATGCAGCAAATTAACAAACGCCATTAACGCGTAATATGACACTTTTAATAAACTGTTGTTCATGAGAAGAGGGTCAATTCATGCAAATGCCGCTAATGTCACATGCATTGACCATCGGGAATACAGATGGTTGGAGACATTGTACTGATAGTCAGGGGGCCAAAACTGATATTAAAACTTTGTCGGACACTTTTTGGTACAAGCATACAACCTATCCAGTATTAATATTTAACCCCTCAACATGTGTTCTAGCCAGATTGTCAGCTTAGAAAAAAATTTTTTTGTCCATTTTAACACTATATTCTTAAAAGTGGTAAAAGCGGATTTTTTTTCCAAAGTGCTTCCATTTTCTTCCATGTTACCTACTGTCATTTTGGGCAAATGTGCAATATAATCACGAACACATACGATGTGGAGAAATTGAGGCAGCTGCAGCATGCTATGAAGATCTTGTTCTGAAAGTTGTAGAGGTTCAAGATCTCTTTGCTGAGTTTGACAAGTCTAATGAAGACAAACCAACATTTACCTTCTGGCGACAATACATGGACCTTGTGTCTATTCTCCTGGCATTCACACGGGCACTGAGATGTGGTGACTGGAAGCTTTACATGTCGGCCTTCAAGAGCATGATGCCCTGGTTTGCTGCATATGATCACACCCACTACACAAGATGGGGTGCTGTATTCATAGCAGACATGGAACATCTGGCACAGACGGCACCACGGGTCTACCAGGACTTCCTAGATGGCGATTTTGTAGCCACAAAGGCCAAACATAGCTTCAACAAGGTGCCATTTGAGCTTTGCCTTGAGCACATCAACAAAACTGGAAAGGTTGCTGGAGGATTAGTAGGCATCACTCGGTTGGTCCATCACCTACAATGAACGTGCATCTTTAGCACAGGACACTAGATCCCTGTTTGGACTCACACATGATGGAGAAGATGACGAAGACAACCACAAAGACTGCCTTCCATCAAGACTCAGAAGGGATAATGAGGATGTCATTCAACTTGTAGACCAATTCCAGAGATACCATGTCTTCCAACTGGAGAATATGTATGAGTTGGTGTCTTTGACAACCGGTGATGTTGCTTCAGAAGATATACTGAATGACCTAACACATGCTGCAGAGTCTGGGAAACAAATGGTAACTGAGCTGGTGAAAAAAGAATGAGCACAATGAACACAAACTTCCATAACAGCCTCACTAAGAGAAAACTCAAAACATTCTCAAATCTTTACAGAACAGACAGCAAACTTGGAAAACTCAAATCCAAGTGTGTGAAGCCTGACAGGGATATTTTCCAGTCGCATCATTGTATCCATGGACAGTGGCAGAGAGGTTAACATAGATGGGCTTCTCCAAGAAGAACTGTGCTGCAGTCCCCTTTCACTTGCCACAACAGAGTCAGTTCTCAGACCTACTAGCAAAGCTGACTTAGCCACCATACTACAAGCTGGTGCAAAAGAGGCGGGGCTAAGTCCATCTCTTGTGAGAACATGCACGATCATTGATGGGATGGCTTTAGTAAGAGCAATAGGAAAACCTCCAAATGCATCAACCTTTGGGGATTATGCTGACATTTTCATACAGAAAGTGACTGGCAATCTACATGGGAACATTACTAGAGTGGATCTAGTCTTTGATCAGTACCTACAAAACTCCATAAAGGGTGGAACAAGAGCAAAAGCGCAGCACCACGCTAGCGAAAAGTTCGCACCATTGTAAGTAATGATGTAAAGATGCCAGCTAACTGGAATAGTTTCATTGAAATGGATGAAAACAAGGCCAACCTGACACAATTCATTTCAATTGAACTTGAAAGGCACGTCATTCAGTATGGTCTTGAAACTGTAATAAGTGGGGGATTTGATGATGCTGAAAAAGTGGCAACGGCAGCTGGGATTGATGTTTCCCACCTACGGGCTGCACATGAAGAAGCAGATACCCGCATATTGCTACATGCTGTTGATGCCACAACCAAAGGGTATGAGAGGCTCATCATTCAGTGCAGAGACACAGATGTACTGTTGTTGCTTCTTGTGTTTGCACACCTGCTGAGCCCAGAAATTTGGATGAAAGCAGAAACTGCCAAGAAACCATGCTACATTAAAGTGCATGATATTAAAATGTCAGATGAGATTCTGGATGGTCTGTTGGCATTTCATGCTATCACTGGATGTGACACTACCAGTCAATTCACTGGAATAGGAAAAAGGGCAGTGGAAAGTGTTCCAGCAGTGCCCTCATCTTCTCCACAACTTTGGTGAGGATGAAGTACCAAGTCCAGCTATTCTATCCTCAGCAGAACAGTTTGTCTGCAAACTGTATGATCCAAAAACGACCAGCACTTCAATCCATGATGTTCGCTGTGCTCTGTTTCGGAAAGTGAAAGCCAATGTGGATACTTTACCACCAACTCAGGATGCCTTGTTTCTGCACCTCATGAGGGCCCACTATCAAACAAAGGTTTGGAAACAGTCACTAGTGACCCATCCACAGTTGCCCTCACCAACCAGTTGTGGTTGACACATGAAGGATGGAATGCTTGTCCCCCAGCTTTTAACCAAAGAACCTGTACAGGCCAGGTGCTTGGAGCTGACGATATGTGGATGCAAGGAAAGTGGAAGTCAATGCAGTACCAGGCTGTTACGATTGAGGACGGGGCTGACAAAGGTTGAGGATCCAAAAGCAGGTTTATTGATAAACAGGCAAAACAGGAGCAAACAAAACAACCACGATGGGTAAAATGAAAACAAAACACAAAAACGCTGGAACACTGGAACTAGGAACTTGGGCATGGAAGCGAACATCAACATTTAACAAATGACATGGTAATGGAGGAACGGGCAGGGTTATATACACACAAGGCAGGATGATTACAAACAAGACACAGGTGAGAACAATGACAGTGAACACGAACACTAACAAGGAGACTATGGAGTTAAATAAAGGACAAAAGTGAAAACTAAGGAGCAAGGTGAAACACGACAGGGTAATACATGACATAGCCCCCCTCAAAGGATCGGATCCCAGACGATCCTAAAAACAAACATACAAAAAAAAAAAAAAAAAACGAATCGTCCAAGGAATGAGGGGGGACTGGCAGACCACGGAGAGCACAAGGGGACACCAGACAATCCAGGGGGGGACAAGGGGCAGGTAGGTAGACCAAGGGGGCACAGAGGGCAGACAGGCAGTCCAAGGGGGCACAAGGGGTAGACAGACAGTCCAAGGGGGCACAGAGGGCAGGCGAGCAGTCCACGGGGGCACAAGGGGCAGACAGACAGTCAAAGGGGGCACAGAGGGCAGGCGAGCAGTCCACGGGGGCACAAGGGGCAGACAGACAGTCCAAGGGGAGCACAAGACGGGGACTGGGTCAGGTGGCCTGGGAGCTGGCCACAGGACAGGGACAGGTTCAGGGGGTCTGGGAGGCGGCCAAAGGACAGGGACAGGTTCAGGAGGCCTGGGAGGCTCTGGAGGCGGAGACCTGGAAGGCTCAGGAGGCGGAGCCGATGGAGGTGGTACCGTAGGAGGCTCTAGAGGCGGATCCGATGGAGGTGGCGCCATAGGAGGCTCTAGAGGCGGAGACCTGGAAGGCTCTGGAGGCAGAACCGATGGAGGTGGCACCGTAGGAGGCTCTAGAGGCGGAGCCGATGGAGGTGGCGCCGTAGGAGGCTCTAGAGGCGGAACCGATGGAGGTGGCACCGTAGGAGGTTCTAGAGGCAGAGACCTGGAAGGCTTTGGAGGCGGAGCTATGGGAGGCGGAGCTGTAGGAGGCTCAGGCGGCGGAGCCGAGGGAGGTGGCGCTGTTGGAGGCTCTAGAGGCAGAGCCGAAGGAGGCTCTGGGGGCGGAGCCGCAGGAGGCTCAGGAGTCTCTGGGAGAGGAGCCGTAGAAAGCTCGGGAGGCGGAGCTCTGGAAAGCTCGGGAGGCTCAGAAGGCGGAGCTCTGGAAAGCTGGGGAGGCGGAGCTCTGGAAAGCTCAGGAGGCGGATCTCTGGAAAGCTCGGGAGGCGGAGCTCTGGAAAGCTTGGGAGGCTCGGAAGGCGGAGCTCTGGAAAGCACGGGAGGCGGAGCTCTGGAAAGCTTGGGAGGCTCGGAAGGCGGAGCTCTAGGAAGCTCGGAAGGCGGAGCTCTGGAAAGCTCGGGAGGCGGAGCTCTGGAAAGCTCTGGAAGCTCGGGAGGCGGAGCTCTAGGAAGCTCGGGAAGCGCGGGAGGCATTGGCTCTTGGATGGTCATGGCTGCTGACGCTGGCTCAGGGACTGTCGAGGCTACAGGCGTAGGTTCACTGCTGTCGGAGGCTACAGGTGTAGGTTCACTGCTGTCGGAGGCTACAGGCGTAGGTTCACTGCTGTCGGAGGCTACAGGCACTGGCTCACTGACATCGGAGGCTACAGGCGCTGGCTCACTGACATCGGAGGCTACAGGCACTGGCTCACTGACATCGGAGGCTACAGGCGCTGGCTCACTGACATCGGAGGCTACAGGTGCTGACTCACTGACATCGGAGGCTACAGGCGGTGGTTCACTGACATCGGAGGCTACAGGCGCTAGCTCGGGGACGGTCGAGGGCTCAGGCTCGCTCACCGTGGCGTGCGTGGGCTCTGGCTCGCTCACAGTGACATGCGTGGGCTCTGGCTCGCAGACCGTAGAAGGCGTGAACTGGGGAGTGGAAGCCTTTCTTCTCCTCCTCCTCCTCCGGGCGGACAAAGCTGGCAGCATTGGCTCCTTGATCACGGCAGGCATGAAGGTTGGTTCGCTGGCAGATGTGAAGGGACGAACCACGGGCGAATGGAGGGTTACCACTTTGGGAGGAGCTACGGGGTTCTCCTCGGCGATGTCCGCGGTGAGCGAGGAACCGCAGGCCAGTAGGGTCTCCTCCCGCGAGCGTCGCGGGCGTCCAGCCGCGCGTTGCCGGTGGCAACCGATCCTTGAGCGCACTGTTCAGGTTAGCCTGGAAAAATACGACCAGGGAAGAATCAGGGAAGTCGGAGGCACTCGCAATTGCGAGAAAATCGCAGATGTGCTCCTCGACCGGATGATCTCCCTGCATCAGGCTGAGAAGATTACAGTTGGCCTGTAAAACCGCTGGATCCATGTTTGGTCGTTTGTTCTGTTACGATTGAGGACGGGGCTGACAAAGGTTGAGGATCCAAAAGCAGGTTTATGGATAAACAGGAGCAAACAAAACAACCACAATGGGTAAAATGAAAACAAAACACAAAAACGCTGGAACACTGGAACTAGGAACTCGGGCATGGAAGCGAACATCAACATTTAACAAACGACAAGGTAATGGAGGAACGGGCAGGGTTATATACACACAAGGCAGGATGATTACAAACAAGACACAGGTGAGAACAATGACAGTGAACACAAACGCTAACAAGGAGACTATGGAGTTAAATAAAGGACAAAATTGAAAACTAAGGAGCAAGGTGAAACACGACAGGGTAATACATGACACAGGCAGTGTCGATGTCGAAAAAGTGGAATATTTTGCAGTGGGGCATGTGGGTGTGCCTGTGCAGCTTGGTGCAAGAATACTCAGGTACTCACATCATTATTATTGAGTTTGGCCACATTATATGCAACTATATTGTTTCAGATTATTTGGCATGATATTGTTTTTCCTGTTTTGTAGATTAGATTTATATTATGCCCTTGGATGCATGAATGCATGTTTTGTATTTGGATGGTATTCATTATCAAAACAGTAAATTCTTCTTTTGTGTCCCTAACCAGGACTCAGATTGAGCTCATGGACATGGTCCCTGCGTGCCTTCGGTTGGCTGCCTACCTGAGTGCCACTGCTTTGATGGGGAAAAACATACCTTTGCCATACGACTATTACATAGTTATTACTACTAACTAGTTACTAACCCTAAAGAAGTGAGAGAGCAGTTATGTTAGGATGGAATTAATAACTATAGTGATATGTCAATTAAATATAACTTGTGTTACAACCTGTTACATTAATGATGTCAAATAGCACCATAGACCACCATCTACAGTTCTAAATTTCCGCCTTGACATTAAACTATTATAACTTGTGCAGCATTGCACTCTCTCTCCCTACAAGCTTTAAACTTGGCTTGACCCATTCCCATATATAGGGGTACTGATTGATAGAGGTTTTGGGATACAATGTTATGTTTCCAAGCTGTTATTCACTTTGAAAACTGGTTCTCTTTAGGCGGAGATTGTTTTTTCATGTTCTAGTTCTGTTGTCTCTTACACTGTACAATAAATGTTCATTCTGACACGTCAGCAGACATCCCATGAGTGTTGGCTTTCATTTGATACCATTTTTATGTATATGGTCCTTGGGGTTGTGGAGATATTCAACATTTATTGTTGGCATGTTGTGTTGAGCAGGAAACCAAAACATTGGCCTGAAATTGCTTGTACAAGTCACAAAAAAAAAAAAAATTCAGCTTGACAACCACCCTAATATCTTACCTATGGGTATCTTCTAACTAAAAAAATAGGGTGACAGCTTGTACCAAAACATGTCCACAAAAGTCTTAACAGAAGCCCTTTTCAGAATTGGCCCCCTGACTATGACACCTGCGCCAAGCATCTTATCAGTGTAGCACAGCAGTAGAACATGCCCGCAAAGCACGGATAGAGCTCGGAACTTTGTAACATGATTGCAGTGTTATGTGTTACGAAAGTTGCAAGGCGCGGTGCAAGCACGAAGGGAAAGTGTGAGCGCGAGGTGATCGCCTGTGTTCTGTGACTGCTACAAGGTCCTTGAATAATGTATAACGTGCCAGTAAAGGCAGCCGGTGGAGTTTCTGGTGCGCCCCTAGAGAGTTGGAGCATGAACATCCAAACTATAGAATCTTATGAATGTATACACAAAGGACCAGCCCGCCGCATTACAAACATGTTGCAGAGGGACATCTCTGGCCAAAGCTTTAGAGGAGGCGACCCCTCTGGTAGAGTGAGCCCTGATACCTACTGGTGAAGCTTTACCGCATGCCTCGTAGGCCAGGGCAGTAGCATCCCTCACCCAATGTGACATAGTTTGCTTGGTGGTGGCCACCCTTTTGTTAAGGCTCCCATGACAAACAAATAGTTGCCCTGACTTACGCAACTGGCTAGTGCAGTGGACATAAGTCTAAAGGGCACAGACAGGACACAGTCCATGAAGTCTTTCCTGCTCCAGCGTTGGCTTCGAGAGTGACCAAATGTACGGTCAAGAAAGGAACCTTAGGCAGGTAGTCAGGATGAGGGTGCAATATTGCTTTTGCCATTCCGGGGGCAAAATCTAAGTAGGATGGCAAGACAGACAGAGCCTGCAGATACCCAATTATTTTAGAGAAGTAATTGCCATAATAAAAAGCATCTTGAGAGTCAGAAGTTTATCAGAAGCTGACTCTAGAGGTTCGAAGGGGGTTCAACCAGACCCTCAATGACTATTGCTAAGTACCATGAAGGGATCCTGGTCCTAGCAGGAGGACTCAAACGCATGGCTCCATGAACAAAGCCAGCGAGCAGGGGATGTTTCCCTAACAGCATCCCGTCAATCAAGGCGTGGCAAGCCAATAGAGCTGCCACATAAACCCTGAGAGTGGCGGGGCATGTGCCTGCTGATAATTTTTCCTGCAGAAAGTCCAGAACTGAAGCAATCTGGCAGTTAACTGGATCTGCATTATGTGCACTGCACCATCTTTCAAAGAGACCCCATTTATTGGCATAACTTCTTCTAGTAGAGGGATCCCTAGCACTTAGAATGGTGTCGATAACTTCGGGTGAAAGCCCAGTGTCCCTCAGTTGGTACCCTTCAGGGGCCAAACATGAATGTTCCACGGCTCGGTCCGGGGATGAAATATTGTCCCCTGTGCCTATGACAAGAGGTCCCTCCTGACCGGAATCGCCCAAGGCGAGCCATCGAGGAGCGATATTATCTCTGAGATACATACCCTGTTCGGCCAACAAGGCACTATCAGTAGGAGGGGAACATGTTCTATGGCCCCTTTGACAAAGAGATTTTGCAGATCTTTCCACAGTAGACATGCTTGTTCCGGTTTCACGGTAGTGGAAACCACGCCATTGAAATGCGGAGGACGGCGAACTAATTGAATTCTGTAGGCTTTTCCTACTGTTCTTAGGACCCACATAGACACACTTGGCAGTAGCTTCCACTCTGCTAGGTTCTCTGAGATGGGAATACATTTTGACACTTCTTGTTGATGGATGTTTAGTGTTCCGTGTCCTGGGCTATGGCAGGAAGCAACAGAACACCCAATATTTTGCAGGAAACCGCTAACTCCCGAAACACCAGAGGTGGTGGGAATGGAGAGGTTTCGTGGGGGTATCGGGAAGGTACAGGTGGATTTTTGGAAATCTGTCCTCCAGTTTGGAGCACTTGGGGGACTCTTGTTCGCATGGCCAGTCTAATTGAAGCCTGGCCACCACCTCGAGTAATTCCTCAGCTGCTTTATTATCATGCGAGGAACGCTCAGAGGTGGGTAGCTCGAAGTCCACACCCTCAAGAGATTCATGGTCCACCTCATGAACTGAAGAGGTGCCTGAGCGAACTGGCTGGATCTGGGGAGAGATAGGGACGGACCCGTCTCTCACTCCACAGCCAGATCCATATGAGAGCCCCACGATGGAAGAGTGGTCGCTGACTCTCAGAAGCAAGACGAGCATGAAGCATTTTGACTGAGAACAGATCACAATGTTCGCACCCACCCCGCCCCAACGCAAGAGCAGCATGCTCTTCCACCAAACGCACAAAACAAAATTGGCTTGTGTCCCTCTCAGCCATAGAGCGTAAACATGGGAACACACACCGCTTGCTTTGTTTATCAGTCATTCTTTTTTTTTTTTAAAGAGAAAGGTTTCTGCTCACTGACTAACAAATTCTAACTCCTAACAGAGGAAAGTAGAAAGTTCTGACAGGTCAAGAAGCACAACACACACAGAGTGATCTGAATACAAAAGATCTAAAGATGCACCTGTGGCGCATCTATATATAGCCCCTGTACTGGCACATTCTGATGATGTCACCTGGCAGAGGCTATAAATTCTAGTCAATTTCATTGATGTGTTGCACACATATTCACAGCTGGTCACTCCTAAAGACGTTCCCAAAGCGCTAAATCAGCGCAGCATCAAAGTGTAGCTTTTTGATAGGGAACTAGAATTACTCCTACAAATAAATTCTTCGTAAATAAACATTTTGACTTTCAATAAACAATACTAATATATAATTAATATATAATATTAATAACTCTTTATCTTTTTATCTACCTCAAATGACCGCCTCAATTTTCAATTTGAAGCAGTAAATCCAAAACTGGAGGTAATCTCCCATGGCATCCTTTCTGGCTCCACCCAGGCAAATGGAGGATGATGATGATGCATTTATTATTCATGCCCAGTAACCTCTTAACCAATCATACGTGCTTCACACAGCCCCTCGGCTCTGAAGAAAGATTCTGACTGAACAGATGCACGATCTGTTTTCAAAAATAAAATCGGTGATTGGACAGGGAAGATATTGAACCATGGGAATAATTGTTCCCAAATTTGAAAGCTCCTGCTTGTGAGGGTTAAATTATATTCATCCCGCATTTGGCGCTTTGCACATGCTCAATATGCTTCTCATCTGAAAGGCACTTTTGCGATGCAAGATTGAAGCCTGCTTTCCGCACTGGCGTGAAAAATTTATTTGCTCTGCTTCGTTCAACTGCATTCCCAAGATGCAGCTTTAACTGATTCCTCTCATGGACGAGCATTGGAGAGGGACCGGAAATAAACAATCATAGTGAAAAGGACGTAAATATTGATCTGTTTATCACCCAAAGCTATCGTATCACTTTAGAAGACATTAATTTAATCACTGGAGTCATATTGATAACTTTTACTGCAATTGTCTGTGCTTTTGGGAGCTTTAAAGTGCTGATCACCATCCACATGCATTGTACGAACCTACAAAGTTGAGATATTCTTCAAAAAATAGTTTTGTTCTGCTGAAGAAAGAAAGTCATACACACTGGGATGGCATGAGTGTGAATAAATGATGAGATAATTTTCATTTTTGGGTGAATTATCCATTTAACATGCAGTAAATGATATTGTTATATTTTTAATATCTGGAATACTTGAGGAGTACAGTATATTAACTTATGTCTATCTTTTAGGAGATTTTATTTTTAATTCACTTTAAAAACAGTATTAAAAGGCTCTGCAATAAGACATTGCCTTCTCTAAACGTCTCTTCTGCAAATAATTTTATCTGGTTAATCAAATTGGATTTCTTAACAAATGTTGTGAATTTATTCTGCTTATCATGTTAAAAGGTTACTTCTCTCTTTGAATGCAGACAGAAATTATGACTGTTCAGAAAACAGGATTTATTATAGTTTTATTTTGTCTAATTGTTTTGTGTGTAAATGTCCCATTCATATCAGTTCTTGGCATATATTTGAAAATCATTTGAAATTCATTATCGTACATTTCTGTCAAATTTCGTATGATGGTTTGGGTATGTGATACAATTATGAAGAAATACCTGTTTGAAAGTATGTTAAATGGAAGAACATATAAAAGGATCTTTTCGGTTATTGAGTCCCCATGAAATACACATTTTGTTGTGTTCATCAAACATTGGTGCCATTTAATAAGTATGTAACACATTTGACCTTGTTTTATTGCTCCTCAGAGGCTTTAATTTTGTCGTCAATAACTTTTTGCAGGTATCGAATAAGCCCTGCTGTCACTGAAGACAGTGTTCACAGACTCATAGTTTATCTATTACTAAGGCACGTATAATTCATCTTTTGACATGAGGAAATATTGACAGCAAACCTTGCCATCCATCAAAAGCTGACAGCTCACAATATTGCCATCCACACATTTTCACCCACACCCATTCCATTATCTAGCCTTAGTACTTGAGAGAAAAAAATATATAATTATCCAAATGATCTATTTCTAATCTAATAAGAGGCACTTCTTTATTGATGGTCATTCTATCTACAGGATTTGCCATACAAAATTCTGATGTCCACTATATATATAAGTGAACAGGAAAAAATGAAACCGTTAGACAGTACATAAAGTGAATGGAGTGGACAACTGAAGCCAGTTATTGCATCATTTGAAGTCAAATAATGGCAAGAATAAAGCAGAGTCGATAAAGAAAATGTGGGAGGTGGAGAGGAGCCAATGAACCACCTTTAGGTGACAAATAACAAGTATGTCTGCTGGAGAAGCAGTGGGCAGCCATTATTCCTTTTGATAGGTCACTTCCTAAGGGTATAGGCTTGTTTTAATGCTCTCTGTGAAGCTAATGCTCTTGCATAGTTTGTCTTAAACCTGCCTGCCAATGATAATGTATTTCTGTCAGCTGCGTATCTTAACATATGCACATCATTCTGGATGATATTTATGTTTCATTTACATGCTATCGTTTTTTTTTACATTACACTTGGATTTCCCCTGACCCATAATTTGTAACATTCAAGACTTTCATTAAAAGGAAATGTGGTGGCCAGGAGCTTTTTCTGTAATTTATCATAATTACAACTGAAATTGAAAAAAATTATATTTTTGAATGGGATAACTGGGGCAGGAGACCTCCCATGTCCAAGTCCAAGTCACCAGTGGTCTAGTCCTACCAAAAAAGTGGTTTATTATTGTATAAACTACTTTTTAGTACTTGTTCTGGAGGTGCCGTCATAGAAAAATGCTGTCTGTTCGGTCATTGACTGTTAGGGCAGTGAGGCAACAAGAGAGCTACCTTTGGTTTCGTCTGCAACCCATGAATAGCTACTCTTCAAAAGTCTGTGTGCAAACTGGACACCCCCTGTCCGCTGGAATTTCTTGCCAACCACAGACTGAGCGATGGCCCTTGCCCGGCCACCCCTGTGAAAAAATCCTGGCACTGACCCTGCATAGGAGAGGAGACAATCAGTCATTTTTAAATGTTTAGAATCCTTGAGGAAATGGCCCATTAAAAATTATTTCCAGACTGTTTTACACATGCACTCTGCAGAATGGAAGCTTTTTGCATGACCTCACCAAGAGTTCACACTGTGATCTGAGCTATGAGCGCAGCCATCACTGATACTGTACAGCTCATGGCATGGCTTGTCATCTATTATGACTTCATTACCTATGAACTTTTTCTGCACTGCTAAGCACTATGGGGAACAATCCTAGTTGTGACCGAGCTGTGAATTTGTGTGTAACACGTCAATGAACATTGACCGGAATTTGTAGCCTTGGCTGATTTAATCATTAGATGCACCTGAGGCCAGGCTATAAATTGATGTGTCACCAGGTGTCGTCTTTTTGAAGAGCAGTCCTGGGACGTCCCAGTGTGGCAAAGAATTGCAGCATCTTGTTCCGCTTTTTTCAGGGAACAAGGGTTACACATGTAACCCGAGACATTCCCTTTACAAAAAGCTTCACTATGATGCTGCGCTGCCAAGCGCTATGGGGAACGCAATTCCCACGCTGCCGCACTGGGGGCTGCCCGGACCCCTATGGTTGTGCAGTGTACTCACAAAAATGCGAGAGGTCTCAGACATGAGCTTGAGATGTCGACTCAAGGGCATAAAGAGCCCGGAGTAGCATAAACATCCAAACTATAAAAATCAAATGAATGTGTGCGGAGAGGACAACCTGCCGCATCACAAACTTGCTGCAGTGGGAGACCTCTAGCCAAGGTTTTAGAGGAGGAGAGCCCTCTGGTAGAGTGCGCCCTAAAACCTACTGGCGAAGCTTGACCGCACGCCTTGTAGGCCCGGGCAATAATGTCCCTTACCAAACTGAGGGTGCAAAGAATGCTTTTGGTCATAGCTGGGGCAAACTCTAAGCAAGGGTGCCTCTTAGAGGGCACCCCACCCACCAAGCCGTGGCAAACCGCAGTGGCCACATAGAACCTGGCAGTGGCGAGGCAAGTGCCCGCTGACAGTTCTTTATATCGAAAATCCAGAACTGAAGCAAACTGGCAGTTAGCTGGTTCTGTAATATAAACTTTAGTAGAAGGAAACGGATGCAGGCGCATTTGTGCTATGTATGCATCACCACGATCAGCCCCCCCCCCGGGATAACTGGCCGACTCGGGGAGAAGTAGAGGAGACATTGCGCTATCAACAGAGACGAAGAGGTCCTCTCCCCACACTTCGAGATCATGTGAAGGACCAGCTGGGTTTGGGGAGAGAGCGAGAGAAAGGGATAAACCCGTCTCTTGCTCCTCAGCCAAATCCATGCACAAACTATCTTTTTTCTTTTTTTTTTCGTGAGTGCTGAATCCCGGAAGCAAGTGAGGCGAGCACAAAGCACTTTGACTGAGAGCAAATCGCAGTGCTTGCACCCGCCCTGCTGCAACGCGAGATCAGCGTGCTCTTCCCCCAAACAAACAGAGCAAAAACTGATGCGTGTCCTCTTCAGATATAGAGTGAGAACAGGCTTTCAGTCATTTTCTCTCTCTTTTTTATATATATATATATATATATATATATATATATATATATATATATATATATATATATATAATATTTTCTAAACAGAAGAGAAAAGAGAAAAGGTTCACTGCACACTACCTAACAAATTCTGACTCCTAACAGAGGAAAGAAAGTTTTGACAGGGTTTGTGAAACACACAGCCACAGAATCGCTCTGAAAAAAGAGGATCTGACAACACCTGGTGATGCATCCATCTATAGCATGGCCTCAGGTGTATCTAATGATTACATCAGCCGAGGCTACAAATTCTGGTCAATGTTCATTGACGTGTTACACACAAATTCACAGCTCAGTCACAACTAGGATTGTTCCCCATAGCACTTAGCAGCACAGCATCATAGTGAAGCTTTTTGAAAAGGGACCAATGGATTATCATTCTTTCTAATTTCTATTTAATTGATTAACATATATCGTATGTATTAATTTATTTATCATTACATTTTTTCATGAAATGCCATTTGATAATTTTTTTTAGGACAGACAGATAAATGTTAGGGTAATTACTAATATGTATTAATTCTAATTCAATTTTGGATGAGGACTGTTCAGCTGCTCTGAGGGGAAAGTACAAATTGTTTTAACCTCACCAAGAAAAGAGAGTGAATGGCAGCATGAATACAGCAATGAGCTCATGGCCCCTGCTAATGGAATGCGAGTGAGGCAAGTTTCAATGGCTGACCTGTCCCATTATTATCAGCAGATATGTCTGATGGCTTGTGGTTACTTCATCTGGTATAAAGCATAATGGTCTGTATCACAATTTCATATTTAATTGTATTTATTTATTTACTTATTTATTTTGTAATCAGATATTCAAAAGCCATTTAAAGTGTTATTTAGTAAGAATGGAAATTTCTTTAGGCATTTCAAATGACTTCATAATACCATCTCTATGTTATGTAGTGTTGGGTAAGTTACTCTTAAAAAATTATTAATTACTAACTACTAATTACCTCTTCTACAGTGTAAATAGATTACTGCACTAATGACTCTGTCTGAAAAGTAATTGCATTACTTTTTCCTAATTACTTTTCAAAACCATTACAACCTTGACCAGATGAAAAATACAAGGATAGACATGAAACTGTTCTTTTAATTCTTTCAAATAAATTATATAAAATCAAATAAGTTTCCATGAACTGGCCAAAGAATTTAAGGGGGCAGTGTTAAATTAGAAAAAAATATTTTAACATTAGATGTTAAATTTAGATTTTAAGGTCACTGTTTTATATGTAATTGTTCTGTAGTCTATACAGTATTTAATGCAATTACATCAGAAGTAGCTGTAATCAAATTACTGCAAAATAATCCCTTTCTTTTCTTTTTTATTAAAAAGTTATTTAATTACTGTAATTATTTATTTAGTAATGCATTACAAACAACACTGTGTTATGTCTAACATATGTTCAAAAAGAACCCACAAACATCATATCCAGATGTGCTTGTGGAGCATTTTATTTCAAAGCCATAAGTTGTTGGTCCTCCCTAACAGCTTCTACTTGTCTAGGAAGGCTTTCCACTAGATGTTTGACCTTGGCTGCAGGCAATTGCTCCCACTCAGACAAAAGAACAACAGTGAGGTTTGGCAATAGGCTCACAGTTGGAAATACAATTTTTCCCAAAGGTGTTCAAGGGGAATCAGGTAGGCTATTTTAGTTTATATTGACATGAACAAAGGTCCGGTTGTGTCAGATCTATGTTATAAACATTATAAACAAGTTTGGAATGTTCTGTTGTCTGTTGCTGACAGTAAGTGGGTAGCTCATTTATTTAAAATTTTACATAAAAGCATGAACATATTGTAGCCTACGCAAAGATTTTTAAGGATCGCAATATGTTGTTTGCAATGTATTTTTGTTGCTCCTAGCCCAAACCCCAATCCTAATCATGACCACAGCTGTAACTTCTTTTAAAATATTTAAAATAAATAACTTTGTCAGTGTAATGGCTACATTGTTCTCCTGACATTTGAATACTGCAGTGGTGGGCAAGATAGTTAGTAAATAATGACTTCCTGTCGGACACATAAAGCTGTTTTCACATAAAACTATTGAATGGCTTTGTAAGACTTGGAATATGATGAAGTCTTCAGAATGATATCAAGGGGAGTTCAGGGACAGGAGGACAATTGTTTTGTCTGTTAAAATGGTCTATGCTTTCCAGGTAAACAAAGTGTCCCTCAGTGACTCAGTGACCGCAGTTCACATACTTCTTTGAATGGATGTGACATGAAAGACACATTGCATAGATTTTTGGCAAAATTTGAGTAGTAATTACAGTACTATACTCCTAACCCAAACCCTAAATATAACCGTAAAAGCACTGCACTAAAACAGCATTCCTTTACTTCTGTGCAAATGAAGCATCTTTTCAGGTCATACAGGACATTTGCTGCATGGTGATGCTTTATCAGAATTCAAAGACACATTCATAATTCATGCATAGTCTTGTTTGAATGAAATAAAATGAAAATGATTAGCATGAATCTGTGAAATGTGCATTTTGTACAGCAATTCCAGAGTCCTCTACATGAAAATCTAATCTAGTGATTGAGCAGAATATGATTTCACACAAGGTTAAATTTGTGCAGACTCTTAAACATAATTCTGAAAATTTTTTATCCAATACGAGAGATCTAATTTTCTTCTCATAAGTTCTTTCACTTCACAGTCAATTATTAGGCTGAATAAAGCTGATTAGTCATCAGTTGATCAATGCAATTTCACATGCCTAATTTTTCAGTGGAAGGTGGCTCAGTAAAAGTCCCTTTTTCTTGATGGAAATAAGATATTTTCTTTAGTCTGGAAAGGTCCAGTGCAAACCTGAATAAAGTTCCCTTTACCCTATGTTTTTGCCATGCAAGAATAAAAAAGAAATACAATTTTTAAACAAATTGAGAAAATCTGTCTCAAACACGGAGGCAACAGAGATTCGTCCTCCGCCACTCGGATTGAGGCGAGTCACTACGCCACCACGAGGACCTAAAGCGCATTGGGAATTTGGCATACCAAATTGGGGAGAAAAGGGGAGAAAAAATTATAAAAAAAACAAAAATTGTGAAAATTATTGGAGAAAGACGTTGAAGATTCAAATGTAATTTTCAAGAATGCTTAATCAAATGAAGAAATAATTGCTCCACATCCTCTTTTAAAAATATACAAAACCTAATCCAAAATGGATTTAGCCAAGATTGCCTTTTAAAAATCAGCTAGAAATGTGTATAATGAATTATGGAACCCCACACAAATAAATGTGTGTGTGTGTGTGTGTGTGTGTGCCTTGTTTAGCTTTCTATATATATATATATATATATATATATATATATATATATATATATATAGAAAGCTAAACAAGGCAGTGTATTCTGCAACCTAACAATTTTTATGCATTTATCAACATTGAAGCACAATTTTCAAAGAAACTGAGCTTTAAGAATTAAAATTTATGTCAGTTCCGTTTTGTAGGAATTCAAGCTATGTAATCACATTAAGACATGCCCTTATTGTCACGTGGTGTGAACCCCTTATACAATCATTCAAATTTATTGGCTGATGGTGCTTAAGTGACGTCCCTTAGGAGCTACATCATGGGCTTCATGAAGGTGATCGCTTCGCGCCATCGATTTTCTGTTCTTCAGTGCACGATCTCGTCTGGCCCATGTTGTTCCAATGACTCACGTTGAAGTGAGGGTCAATATTATTGTCCCTTTTGAGTGGCAACACAGGATGGAATTTAGAAGCAACACTTTGTAATTTAAGAGCATTTTTAATATGTTTTTTTCCAAACTTTACAAGGGTCCAAAAGGGACAGCACGCAATTTCTCGCCATTAGGTGTTATCCCCAATTGTTCCAGGTCCAGGGCCTCCAGATTGGAGCTCTGTTTGCGGGGGCAGTTTGGGATTTTGGCTTTGTGTCTGAGAAGATTGTAGTGCGAACGGACATCGGATTCTTCCTTGTGTTTGTCACCCTTCCCTTGAGCAAAAGCGCGAGTCTCGTCGGACCTCCTTTAAAGCCTTGTGCAGCAGTTATTTTCTGAGAAACAAGCCTTCAAAAGAGTTACTATGCATGTCTTGAGTCATCATTATAAAAACGTTGTATGAGAGAATTCGTTGTTTGAAGGAAAGGAAACAAATTGGCCCCTTTGTCCCTATTGTCTTTTTCTGTGTTGTTCAGGGATAATGCACACGAATAAGGCAATGGATGAGTGGCCTCAGCCTTTCTCTCTCTCACTTCTCCATTCAAAGAGAACTACTCATGGTGGAGGGGATCATAAATGAGCCTGGCCAGAGAACGAGGGGGCTGGAATAAGAAAATATTCCACAACTAATTGATGGCGAACTAACACGCAAGCACTTTGTCGGTGCCATTATACTTTATACGAGAGATGCAAGGTATTTTAACAATTTATTTTTGTCTTTCACTCATTCGTGGACCACGAGGGCATTCTGATGAGAAAAGAGTGTGCACTGCTATTTTTCGGTTAAGGCATGGATTTCGCTCTTTTCAGTCAGCTGTTAGATCTACAGACGATTTTGCATTCCAACCAAGCGCATCACTTTAAGGAATACCTTTGAGCTAATATCAGCTCTGTTTGTATGCTTTTGTTCATGAGGGTGTTTTGCGCTATCTGGATACTACTCGTTGTTCTCCCATTATATGTTGAGACTGATTTAGTTCAAACCCGTTTTTTCAGTCTCCCCCATAATTTACACTGACAATTGAGCACTGGATATTTTCAGCTCGAGTTTGCCTCTGCCTCCATGACCAAGGGTCTCAGGGCACATGTAATATAAATCAATGTATGATAAAAGTAGGACTACACATGAGGACATATTTAAAATGTCAATACTCTGAATCCTGGCTGGCAAGTCTGGAAACAGTACCACTAGTAAAATATGAACATGTTTATATAAAATAGGATGTCAACTAATGAAAACTAATTGACTTACTCATCCGAAATTGTATCCTTGGCTGGATCAAATCTCTCTTCAAAATACAAACGTTCATCGGAGTCCCACTCTTCTTCTGAGGACAATGTTAAATCTTCCATAATATCCTGAGATTTCTCGACTGTGTATTGTTGCAAACGTGCAGAAAAATTATGAAAAGTGTTTACAACCTCACAGTGGGGTGCGTGTACATTTGCGTTGATGTCTCAGTACATTAGCATGTGAATGACGTGCTCTGCTGGTGGGTGGAAGCACATTACAGATAATGAGATGGACCGGTAAAAACTGTACATCGCTTTGTTTCAAACAGATTGCATTGCAGGAGAATATTTGTTTTAAATTTGAATTGTTTTATTTAAAAGTAGACATTTTAAGCTTTATTTAGACATATGTTTCATGTTTGTGTGAAAAGAATTCACGGAGTTTCAGTTCATTTTAGTGACGTGTTTCTGAAATATGCTCGTGAACACAGAGACTGCTGAAAGCTCACCTTTTTTATTACATTTACCTTTTTTATTTTCTTTATTTTACAAAAGCACAAGATTTTGTTGTTATTGTGAGTGTACACACTTTATAGTCTCTAATGATGTCTTAAACTTATCTGTGTATCCAAATATGACGGTATTTTAAGTTGTTCTGCTATTGGAGTGGTGGTGGTGTAGTGGTCTAATGCACATAACTGGTAATCAGAAGGTCCCTGGTTCGATCCCCACAGCCACCACAATTGTGCCCTTGAGCAAGGCACTTAACTCCAGGTTGCTCCGGGGGGATTGTCCCTGTAATAAGTGCACTGTAAGTCGCTTTGGATAAAAGTGTCTGCCAAATGCATAAATGTAAATGTAAATGTAATGACGAAAATATCCAGCAGGACGTGCCGGCAGGTCCGTCGACCCCAGAGGGTTAAGACCTTGCTTGGGGTATTTACCCAAGATCATTTTTACATAATTTCACTCACAGACTATTAATTTTAAGGCTTTCTATCCTCCGCCATTTGAGTCATAACAACATGAAACATTGCATATGCTTTGCCCAGTTTGTGCACTGTGAGTTTATGTTGACCATATTAGCCAGTGGCATAAGTCAAAGCAGTTGTTTGTTTGCTTTGGTGGCTGCAACAAGAGTGTTACACAAAGGGAACTCCATCAGGGCTTCAGACCACGTGACACTCAGGGCGTGTCACAATGCGATTGTTCAGAATCTCATTCCCACTCAGGAAACATCTTATTCTGCTATTCATTTCTTGCAATTACCCTGCACCAATAATAAAAAAGGAATAAAATATTAATACTAGCAAAGGAAATTGTTAGACTGCAGTAGCTAATTTCTCTTTCCTTGAAGTAATATTTAAAAGTAGTGTAATAATTCTGCCTAACAAGTGGCTATATTTTATTCATCCATCCATCCATCTTCAACCGCTTATCCAAAGTCGGGTCGCGGGGGCAGCTGCTCCAGCAGGGGGCCCCAAACTTCCCTATCCCGAGGCGTTCCCAGGCCAGTGTGGAGATGTAATCTCTCCACCTAGTCCTGGGTCTTCCCCGAGGCCTCCTCCCAGCTGGACGTGCCTGAAACACCTCCCTAGGGAGGCGGCCAGGGGGCATCCTTACCAGATGCCCAAACCACCTCAACTGACTCCTTTCAACGCAAAGGAGCAGCGGCTCTACTCCAAGCTCCTCACGGATGACTGAGCTCCTCACCCTATCTCTAAGGGAGAAGCCCGCCACCCTTCTGAGGAAGCCCATTTCGGCCGCTTGTACTCGCGACCTAGTTCTTTCGGTCATGACCCAACCTTCATGACCATAGGTGAGGGTAGGAACAAAAATTGACCGGTAGATCGAGAGCTTTGCCTTTCGACTCAGCTCTCTTTTCGTGACAACGGTGCGATAGAGCGAGTGCAATACCGCCCCCGCTGCCCCGATTCTCCGGCCAACCTCCCACTCCATTGTCCCCTCACTCGAGAACAAGACCCCGAGGTACTTGAACTCCTTCACTTGGGGCAAAACTTCATTCCCTACCTGGAGTACGCACTCCATCGGTTTCCTGCTGAGAACCATGGCCTCAGATTTAGAGGTGCTAATCCTCATCCCAGCTGCTTCACACTCGACTGCCAAGCGATCCAGTGGGAACTGAAGGTCACGGACCGATGCTGACATGAAGACAACATCATCTGCAAAAAGCAGCGATGAGATCCCCAGCCCACTGAACCGCACGCCTTCCCCACCCCGACTACGCCTCGATATCCTGTCCATGAATATCACAAACAGGATTGGTGACAAAGCGCAGCCTTGGCGGAGACCAACCCCCACATGGAATGAACTCGACTTCGTGCCGAGGACCCAGACACAGCTCTCGCTTTGGACGTACAGGGATTGGATCGCCCTAAGAAGGGACCCCCCCACCCCGTACTCCCGCAGCACCTCCCACAGTCTCTCCCGGGGGACCCGGTCATACGCCTTCTCCAGATCCACAAAACACATGTAGACCGGATGGGCATACTCCCAGGCCCCCTCCAGGATCCTTGCAAGAGTAAAGATCTGGTCCGTTGTTCCACGGCCAGGACGAAAACCGCATTGTTCCTCTTCAATCCGAGGTTCGACAATCGGCCGAACCCTCCTCTCCAGCACCTTGGAGTAAACTTTACCAGGGAGGCTGAGAAGTGTGATACCCCTGTATTTGGCACACACTCTCTGATCCCCCTTTTTGAAGAGGGGAACCACCACCCCGTTCTGCCACTCCTTAAGCACTGTCCCAGATTTCCACGCAATGTTGAAGAGGCGTGTCACCCATGACACCCCCTCCACATCCAAAGCTTTCAGCATTTCTGGTCGGATCTCATCAATCCCCGGGGCTTTGCCACTGCGGAGTTGTTTGACTACCTCAGTGACCTCCCCCAGGGAAATAGAATCTGATCCCCCATCATCCTCCGGTTCTGCCTCTACCATAGAGGGCGTGTTTGGATTTAGGAGTTCTTCAAAGTGCTCCTTCCACCGCCCAATAACCTCCTCAGTTGAGGTCAACAGCGTCCCATCTTTGCTGTATACAGCTTGAATGGTTCCCCGTTTCCCCCTCCTAAGGTGGCGGACGGTTTTCCAGAAGCACTTTGGTGCGGACCAAAAGTCCTTCTCCATGGCTTCTCCGAACTTTTCCCACATCCACTGCTGCCTCCCTCACGGCCGAGGCCGCAGCCCTTCGGGCCTGTCGGTACCTTGCAACTGCCTCCGGAGACCTCCGGGACAACAAATCCCGGAAGGCCTCTTTCTTCAGTCGGACGGCTTCCCTGACCACCAGTGTCCACCACGGTGTTCGAGGGTTACCACCCCTTGCGGCACCTAAAACCTTGAGGCCGCAGCTCTCCACCGCGGCTTCGGCAATGGAAGCTTTGAACATCGCCCACTCCGGTTCAATGTCCCAACCTCCGCAGGGATGCCTGAAAAACTCCGCCGGAGGTGTGAGTTGAAGATCTCGTGGACAGGGACCTCCTCCAAACGTTCCCAGTTCACCCGCACTACTCGCTTGGGCTTCCCAGGTCTGTCCAGAGTCTTTCCCCACCCCCTGACCCAGCTCACCACCAGATGGTGATCGGTTGACAGCTCTGCCCCTCTCTTTACCCGAGTGTCCAAAACATATGGCCTCAGATCCGATGACACGATTACAAAATCGATCATCGACCTTCGGCCTAGGGTGCTCTGGTACCACGTACACTTATGAGCATCCTTATTTTCGAACATGGTGTTTGTTATAGATAATCCATGACTAGCACAGAAGTCTAATAACAAACATCCACTTGAGTTCAGATCAGGAGGCCGTTCCTCCCAATCACGCCTTTCCAGGTGTCCCTGTCATTTCCCACGTGTGCGTTGAAGTCACCCAGCATCACTATGGAGTCCCCCAATGGGGCCCTATTCAGGACTCCATTCAGGGTCTCCAAGAAGGCCGAATACTCTGAACTGCTGTTCGGTGCATATGCACAGACAACAGTCAGAGTTTTCCCCCCCGACAACCCGTAGGCGTAGGGAGGCGACCCTCTCGTCCACCGGGGTAAACTCCAACGTAGTGGCACTCAGCCGGGGACTCGTGAGTATCCCCACACCCGCCCGTCGCCTCATACCCTGGGAAACTCCAGAGAAGAATAGAGTCCATCCCCTATCCAGGAGTATGGATCCAGAGCCAAAACTGTGCGTCGTTGTAAGCCCCACCAGATCCAACTGGTAACGCTCCACCTCCCTCACTAGTTCCGGCTCCTTCCCCCCCAGTGAGGTGACATTCCACATCCCCAGAGCAAGCCTTTGCTGCCCGGGACTGGTCCGTCGAGGCCCACGGCCTTCACTGCCGCCCATATGGCAGCGCACCCGACTCCTGCGGTTCCTCCAATGGGTGGTGGGCCCAAGGGTTGTAGAGGGGGGTTCCACGTCGCTTCTTCGGGCTGTGCCCGGCCGGGCTCCGTGACAAGCCCGGCCACCAGGCGCTCGCCGACGAGCCCTCCATCTGGGCCTGGCTCCAGACGGGGGCCCCGGGCTTCCTCCGGGCAGGGTAACTCCTCCTCTTGCCGTTTTATTCATGAGTCATTGTGAACCATTGTGAGTCATTTGTTTTTTATTGGTAAAACAAATTCCTAGAATTTATATAATACATATTTGATGTAGCTGAGCCATTAAGAATATTTTAAATATGTCTATGACTTTGACAATTGAATGATTTCCAGGAATTTGTCTAATAACAAACTAATGCAAATGCTACAAGGCCTTCTGTCTTGTCAAGGGTTACATTTCGGCACCCCACAAGGCTCGAAATATCTGCATGCCTCATGTGAATAGATCTGGCTCTAAATCGGTTAGGGTATTAAAATGGAGACATACCTTTACAAATGTATGAATTATTGATAGTCTTGGGAGGGGACACAGCCACTTTGTTCTGAACTTCAATGAGCTAAAATTGGGTTTTAAGGGCCCACATCCCTTCTTTTAATTCTTGTCTTTGACAAAAGAAGGTCACTAGAACCAGTATATAGTAATTAGCAAACTTCTCTATCCTTGTGAAGGTCATTTAGTCAGTGCCACTGAGAAAATGATTTCATATGTCCCAAATGCTGAAATATCTTGTCACATATACTGCATTCTATAATAAATGTTGGATCTGTTATTCTCTGCAGGCAGGTAAGTAGACTTTAACTGTACAGATTTATCTCATGACATACTCTGAAAATGTTTGCCATCTAAGTGCCCTCTAAGCTCATAACAAAGGATTTATATTGAACTCATCTTCTCTGTAACTTTCCACCTTTATAATCTCAAGCCATATTGCATGGGTCATGTTCTTGACCTATTTTGTTATTTCTGATGCTGTCTATCTTTTTCTCCATTCTACAATCTCACATCAGTTGAGTGGCCACTGATGATATGTCATGTCTGGGTTTGAGCCCACCACAGGATGTGCCTTCACTCCACCAAGAAAACAATTTGCCACTAATGCAGAATTTAGGCACAAGGTTTGGTGACAGATTCAGACACTAAAACAGATTATGAAGTGCACTTGCTTAATTCTGTATATGATACTTGACAGCTGGCTGTAAATCCAATGAAAGGATCTCAGGAAAGAGTAAAATAAGATAAGGTAGCCATAGTTTCAATATCCCATTTAGACATTTGAAATATATTCTGACATTTGATAAGCATATCAAATTGCTGGAAAGCAAATGAAAAAGATCAATTTGCTTCACCAAAATGATACAATGAGTAAAGTAGATGACAAAAATCCATTGCACATTAACAATAAAGGCTCTCACTTCATGCTTTCGGCTGAGAGTTCACCCTCTGTTTAGAACATGTTCTAGAAATCCTATACAAAGTTCAGCACATTGGTGTATGTGTTCCTGATCAAAAGCTACAATTTGATGCTGCGCTGAATAGCGCTTTGGGAATTTGGGAAAGTCTGAGTCTTTAAACAATCGATGTTGAGTCAGAGTCCAAAAGGGGCCAAGTCGGACTCAAGACCGAGTCCATAGCAGTCCAAGTCGAGTCTGAGTCTGAATGAATCCGTTGAATCTGTATCAGTATGAATTAAAATTGTAACCGTAAACTCAACATCAATATTTTAAGCTAATTTAAACTTCACAATTAAGAAAAAAGATTGTCAGTATAAATGTAACAAAAACACCTCTGTTGGCTTTCATATATATATATTATGATTAGTTTCCTGCTGAACAGACTTCAAAGTGGTTTCAGAATGAAAGCATATGCTTTAGGTGTATGAAGACAAAACTGTCCTTCAGCACAATTCTTATTGGATTCTGTTGGTTGGCATTTAAATTATTTGTTGCTTTTCCCCTCCACTCAAGCATAGACTAAAGAAAGTGAAAGCTGCATTAGTCATTACAACCAAGGTTATTGTGTTTCGAAATTTAAATTAGTTTTCATTTCAACATCATTTTCAATTTGTTAATTAAATGTAATTTAGTTTTATTTAAAATTATCACTTTCTAAAGAAATAACAGTCTATATTGAGATTATTTTGAGTCTGCTGACTGATTTGGGACAAAGTGACAGAGATGCTGGCTAAAAAAACATACGTGGATAAGTTACCCAGTGGTTTACAATAAAAAATTAAATAAAAAATGTCATAACCAACTTAAATCATCTCGTAACATGAAGTTTAGCTTCATACACAAACTCGTCATTGAATAATACATTTATATTTTATATTTATTTTTGTATAGACTATAATTAAATTATAAACAAAAAATTTCACTTCCCAAAATATCTTAATATTTTATTGTGCATGGTCGAATGTTGTGAATGGTTGACAAATGCTGTAAAATAATCTATTTTAAGCCACTCGCAAATGCTTCGAAAATTGTCAATCAATAATAAATTGGTGCTGTTTATCTGTTTAGAGTTGCTGTCTGCTTTAGCAATAATGCTCTTTTTTCCCAGACTGTTTAAAATGTTACACAGTTAATTCATCAAACTATTATGGACCAGTTCAAGCTGCCTACATGTGTAGATACACTATGCCTAAAAAAACTTAATATCCAAAATGAATACTATTTTTATATATTTTTATTTCAATATGCTGTTTTAAGTAAACTGTGAGAGACATGATGTGGGTGACTTAACTCAATGATGTTCTTGTTTTTAAGATTTTAACCACGATGAAACCGCATTGCGAGCACCATCTTGTCTGCACAATTGCTTCACACAATTTTACCAGTTGTCAGGTCCCATTTTGTATGAAACTGCCTTGTTTAGTTTCTATTACATTGGATACATTCTATTACATCTTTATGTTTTCGTCGTACCAGCCACCTTGGTAGTCGATGTTATGCAGTAGTCTCTGTAGTAACACAGAACTGTTTTGGTCGACTGATGAGTCTGCATATGCACATGCAAATGAGTGTGTACATGTGTTTGCTTAAACAGTGAAAAAAACTATGGCTACATCTACGACTTTAGAGGCTAATACAGCTGCATACGGGCAGAGGTGTGTTCTATTCATTACATTACAAATGCCATGGACTCTGAAACAAATCCTGAGTCCCAAAAGCTAGAGTCCGAGTCCAAACTCAAGTACCCCAACTATAGTATAGAGCATGCATTACATTTTTTTTTAAACATTTCCTTTAGATACAAATTATATATATATATATATATATATATATATATATATATATTATATTTTTTATGTATATTTAAAAAAAAATTGTCATCAGTCCTCAAAGTGCTCCAAATGATTTCGGATTTCAGGTGTTCCAATTAAACCCATTGCATGGGTTCCGTTAGTAGTGGGCACTCGTGCAACGTAAGCTATGATGTACATCCGAGTCTGTGAGACGAAGGTAAGTTAGCCAGGGAAGGGCATACAAATTTGAAGTGAAACGCAGCCATGATCAGCTGAGCGTCAGCTGACTGCAAGCTGACTTACATGACCTGCCTGATCTGATGCTAAGCTTGAAATTATGGCCATGTAAAACATGTTAATGCATTAGCACCATGATTGCAAAAGGTAAACATGACAATGTACACATTATCTATGGAATATTACTTTAAATCATCGAGTAGTTAATACAGCATATTTTACTGATCTCTGGTGAATTCTACTCATAGAGTGAGGAATGAAATCATGATAAAACATTTTAATGTCATATTATTTGATGTTTTTCATGTAGTCTTGAGTGTCCTCATATGTAAATGTATTTCTAAATGTCTCCACCTACAGCATGGACGCTGTCTGAATGTTCACCAACAGTACAACATTGCTCAGCTCTTTTCAGATCTTCAATATAACGGATTTCCTTTATCTGAGGTGTATGAGACTTGGTGACTTTTTGTCAGACTAAGTGGTAAAAAACACACACACACACACACACACACACACACACACACACACGAGTGCACACACACACACACACACACACACACACACACACACACAAAACTGGTCTGGTCAGATTATAAAAACAGAACTATATTTTTTTTAATTTGTCAAAAAATAAATAAATAAATCAGCCACAATGCAGAACACACTCACCAAAATCACACACACACACACACACAAAACTGGTCTGGTCAGATTATAAAAACAGAACTATGTTTTTTAAATTTGTCAAAAAATAAATAAATAAATCAGCTACAATGCAGAACACACCCACCAAAATGAATTGGTGAGACCATAGCACATCTACAATGCTGAACGCACACACACATACATGCATGCACGCACAAACACACACATACACACACACACACACACACACACATACACACACACACACACACACACACACACACACACACACACATTCATCTAGTTACAACCAGGGATAAATTAGGTTATTACATGTTTTTCTACTCATTTCAGGTATACAAAAACTGACCAAAATAGCCACAAATAAATCAAACAAATTGCTAAATCATTGCTTTGATTAAAATTAGTCTTGGAAAATAATTTTATCCTTTAAAAAAAATACAAAATTCATGCTCAAGTTCGAGGCCATTTAGGTAATTAAATGAGTAAATAATAATAATAATAATAACTTAAATATATATAAATATATTCAATAACTATAATCACTTTTGACCGGGAACAACTGGAATGTGATTTAACGATGACCAGTGCATAAGGGTGAAGGAGGACTATGGAACCTGAACTGATGACACATGCATGTTTAACACTTGAATAATTGAAAATAAAAGCAAACTTTCTGTGTGCTTTGAAGGTTTGTTTTTTATCATTTATTTAAATTTTGTTGAAAAAGGTTGTGCATATAAGCTGACATCACTTCTGTAACAGGTGTGACATTTTATTTTATTTATTTATTAATATTTTGACTGCATCCATCTGCTAAGCAATTTGCATAAATGCATTTTATTGAATGAGATGCAATAAAATGTGGTTACTTCAAAGTTGCTGGTTCATGTTTTGAAGAGGAGTGTAACTGAATTATGTAAGCTTAAACACACAAGCTCCTGTCCGGAACTGGGCCACTGACCACTTGACAAGCGCTAATGCTGTTGTACGCGCCACTGAGTGTTGTTAAACTCACTGCTGAGTTTTCGCAGAGAGCACATGGATGTGTAGACTGTGTGTCTCACATCCACAGCTCCCTAGCTCCTTATGTCGTGCATCAGTATATTGTGAATTCGGGCACTGGCAAGGGTGTTTATCCACTGAACATCGGGACACTTATGACTCAATAATATGCAACATGTTATCGAGCTTGCGCATTGAAGCACAACTGTTGTTATTCAGCACCACTGTATAAATGACACTATCGTTCATATTCGTTCAAGAAATTCAAAAGTACAGTGTTATTATATAGAAATAAAGAAATAAACATATATAGAAGTCTACTTTAAACCTTCTTTTAACAACTCAAATATTTAAAAGATTGTTTCACTTTCATGGCAATTATGAATGAAAGACATTACAAACAACATCTCTTTTAAAGAGAAAATAAGGCTTGGACTTCATAGTTTTACTCGTCTACACTTGCACTCATCATCTAACGACTTGAGAGACTTCAGAAGACATGAGGATGTTTCCGGTAAGGGAATATATTGCGCAATGATGCTCACTGGTTTTTACGGTGTATTGTGGGATTATTTAGGGAGCAAACTTTCAGTGCACTGAAATGATTTTGTGATTGAGACAGCCCTAAAAATGTCTGACTCCCTGATCAGTGCCCTGACTACTGAACTAGGGAGCTGATTGAAACATACCTAATGACATGATTTTAGATAAATCAGTCTGAGGGCCAGCTAAAAGTAATTGGCAGGCCGTAATTACCCACTGACTTACATTAAATACATAAATTACATTGTACTGAGAGAACCTGAGAAGTAGTGGTACACAAGAAAAACTGTCAGTACTCTGTAGAAGATTAAGAAGTGCAGATATTGCTTCCGTTGAATACCCACCCACTTCAACCACTTATTTTCAACTCATATCACAATCATACATGAAAGACCTACACATGGGCCCTAGTGAGCTAGATTATATTACAACTCTGACAAAAGAGTTTACTTTACATGAGTTATTTTGATGTACTGTACTAGGCCATTTACCAATCTGTCCTGATATTTACCCTCTCTGATAAGATTTAATCTCTCTTAATATTAGATTCATGCACAGTTATTTTAGCCCCCACTGTAAATCATATCTAAATCTTATTTTTGGTTTGTAAATGTAATTCTACCTAAGCTCATTGTGAGATGTTAGGTTTAATTTTTTCCTCAGAGTAAACAAGAATAATAATGGACTGGGGCTGATTCATCGCAGGGGCTTTGGATGAAAGTGGATTAACCTGCTGCATCTGAAAATCATGATGTATTTACTTCTGTGAAGAACATCACATCAGAACTGTGGGAGACTTCAGGTCATTTGATGGGTTACTTCAGCAGGTCTGTCCTTATAAATGCGTATGGATGTTTTTGTCTGTATGCCTATGTCAGAACATAAATTAGTGTGCTGCAGCAGCAAAGAATTTTGCCTATTGCATTGTTTTCTGCGTGATATGAACAAAGAGTAGCATAATATAAAAACTGCAATATTTGAAGTCCAAAACTAGCACATGACAACAGTGCTCAAATCAGTAAGGATCTGTTGTCTGTGTTGCCTTTATTTAGAAATGTGGTTCGTGATGTAAAATGTTAATTGTATCAAGAACCCAATTTTTCCAAAAACTCAAAACCTCATTCCATAAGAGATGTAGGGATAGGGAAGAGATTAGGCAGGTTGGAAATGCTATATATTGATATCAATGTATAAATGCTGTAGCAAGTGACATATTGTTTATACTCTATTGTCATTAAAAACACAATTATATATTTTTTCTTTTAATGCAGAAAAAAAATTATAGTTTATTTCTGTCAACTGTAAGAATATCTCCTTTTTAAACACCTCACTCTCAACCCACAGCTGTTTTAAATGTGAACATGTCTATAAGCATGCATCTGCATGTCTCTCTCCCCCTCATCTGTCTCATTGTTTGTTCACACCCAGCTGCCGTACAGCTATCACCAGACCATTCTTTGTCTGCTGGCAAGGCCTCACAACAACTAGTACATTTTTTTGTGATTATTTTACCTTCATTGTCTGTATTTCTGATTGTTCAAATACATCTCACAACAAAGTTGACATCTTGCAATCCACCAGAACACCACATTTCAAATGAAACAATCATTAATGCTAAATGCACACTATCAAAACAGCATCATACAACAAATAAATATCTACAATACTTAATGTATGCTTTATTATGATTTTTAAATCTGTTGCTGTTGATTTGGTTGTTGTCTTTGGAGTATGTAAAGCAGTGCATTTTGAAAACACTACATGGACTTGAATTGGCAAAAGAAAGCTAAAAAACATCCAAAGTGTCATATTCCCTGTTGTCTTTTGTTTTTGTACATTAATGTTGAAATTCTTGTTTAGTTCCTGTTAGTTTTGTAGTCCTTTGTAGTTCTATTCCTTGATTGGTTCTCCCTGATTATTTCTCATTCCCTGATTGTTTCCTCAGGTGTTCCTCGTACCCTTGTTTGTTCCCTTGTATATTTAAGCCCTTTTTTTCCCCAGATAGTTTGTCAGTTCTTGCATGTTTTGTTATGCTCTGTGCCAGGTTCCCTGTGTTTTTCTTTATTCTGAGTTTTCTTGTTTATTTTAATAAAGCTGCACTTAGATCCTCATTCTTTGCCTGCCTCGTCACGCAAAGTGCACTGAATTTTAGAAATTATAACTTTTTTTGATTCTTGTATGAAACAATTATTTACTGCTCAGCAAATACCATTTTGTACATTTTGGTAATAATTTTAGCCATGTAAATGTCAGTTTTATTTATGAAAAGTTAAAGTGACTGGAAAAAAATTATAAACAATGTAACCGTTTCTTTGTTGTTCTCATTTTGTCACCGACATCCTTTGCACTTGTCAAACAACTCAATGGGCTGAGAGTGCTTGGGAAACAAAACAAAATATATAAACAAATAAATAAATAAATCAAATCCCTAATGAGAAGAGGGAGTCAGGCAGTAGGGAGACAGAATAATAATGTGTCATTTACAAATGATGAAACAGCGAAGGAATCTGACAACTTTGTCGAGCAAGAGTCTTCTCCTAACTTTGGCTCTGTAAAAAAACTCCACATCAAAACAAGTTTGTATCACGTTGCAGTTAACCTTCTGTCTCTTGTTTGTGTTGTGCTAATTTGGTCATCACTAGGCTCAGCATGGTGCCATTGTGCTAATTGCATCAGTTGGGTTTATTGGAAGAATAATGGGACGTGGGTACCTGAAATGCTCCTGAGGCAGTCCTCAGGCTCGCTGTCTTGTGTCTCTATGATTGAGGGTGTGTCACATTGGCTATTTTTCTCTGTCACAATTCAAAACCAGATGGAATGCTGTTGAAAATGTAATAATTGTGATTTATTGTTAAAATGATAAAAATAATTTTATCAAATGTGCAAGATAGACAGTAGATCTAGTTTTCAGTTTCAACGGTTTGCTGTGTTGGCATGGATCCCGTTTGTAGTTTAGCAGTACAAATCACTGCATCATAATCACATCTCTTCCAGCTTACAGAATATTCACATTTCTGCAACAAAAATCTTAATGACTTCTCAGCAGAAGTTGTTTATAGTCTTAGTTAATCAGTTAAAGTATTTGTATTGGAAAACAGATATTTAAAATATTCCAATACATCCTTTCAGATGTTAAAATATGAGACATTTTTGATGAGTGTTTTATGAAAAGAAGTCATTCTATCTTTTGAAATGCATCTGGTAATCCTATCACATAAAGGCTGAGTGGAATGTTTCCATTAATTTAACTTTTGGAGCATGACCATTCAGTCTATAACTGTACTGAATTTTTTGTCTGTGGTGCACCAGAGTAATAAAGAATGATGAAACAATTAAAAGCTCAGGTTTGAAGTGCTTTATCAGCGCCACTCGGTTGGATTTCCATGGGGGTGTGCTCATACTCTTTTGCATAGTTTTAACAGTAGGATTGTGATTACTGAATGCTCTTTTATTTTTTACTACAATACTAAAAGTGAAATAAAAAAATGGGGTTATTAATAACAAATCATAAACATGATGTAAGAAAATGTGCCAGCACCCTCACATTAATATGAACGTCAATGCAGCTTTTACAGGGGCCTGTTTTTCAAGTTAATTGAAAAAGAGATGCTATAGATCAACTGCCTTTGAATTATATGGATATTAATTGTATACTGGAGTAAAATATCAGAGTAAGAGAAGGATGGTATATGTAAGGAATAATTGACAACGGACCATTGAATTGTTGAAAAATAATGCACACACGTGCAGCAGAGTGTTAATTATTTTTAAGCAATTTAATGGGCTGGAGTCAATAATTCTGCTTATACCACAGTTACCACACCTTAAGACATCATTCATGGTTTTATCTCAAGAAAACACTTTTATGAGAGGAACTACTTTCTTTCGCCACAGATTCAGCATCTTGCTTTAATACAGTCTGAGCCTGCGTTGGTTATTCGAAAATGTCACGTTTGAACTAGCAATGGAGGCTTTTGCTGATTTACTGGTGCGTTTGTGCATGTGTGAGTCTGTGTGTGAGTTAGTGTGTGAGAGATTTAAAGAGAGAAACTCAGAAAATTAGATATCTTGCTTCAGGGATTACATTTTTGTATTTATTTTTTTGCAGCTCTCGTCAGAAGTAACATCACTTCAAAATCACCAAGATGCGTGTCGCCAAATTCCCGTTGTAAACCTTAATAATTTTTTTCATCCCCACTGAGATGCAGGAGTGCGCTGACATAACGATTCTATTTTTCTCTCACGAGTATGTTTGGTCCTTAAGCGTGTGCATTATGCATATAATGTCTTTGTGTCCACGAGTGTGGGAGTGTGTGTAAGAGGTTCGGAGCACAAGATATTTCAGATAATATAGAAACTGTTGTATTGATCATGTGTATCTTGCTCTGATACAGCTCAAGCCTCCGTTGCTAATTCGAAAACGTCACGTTAGAACTAGCAACAGAGGATGCGTTGCTTTTTGGCATAGGAGTAAAAAGGTTGTTTGTGTGTGTGTGTGAGCGTATGCGCGTGAGTGTATGTGCCTGTGAGTGCGACCGTGTGTGTGTGTGTGAGTGTATGTGTGTGTGTGTGTGTGTGTGAGCGTAAGCGTGTGAGCATAAGCGTGTGAATGTGTGAGCGTGTGTGTGTCAAGCTTTCAACAGACTCATGGTATAAGTAAAATTATTTGTCTTTATTTCCCCCCTTTTGTTTCTCTATTTGGTCACACTTTATATTAGGTGGCCTTAACTACTATGGACTAGCATTAAATACATACAATATTATGTATTTACTGTATGTCTACATGTTGTTCATTTGCTGCTACTGTGGTTGAGGTACGGGTAGGTTTAGCGGTAGGGTTAGTGTTAGGATAAGGGGTGAGAGTTAGGTTTTGGGGTAAGGGTTGGGTTAGGTTAGGATTAGGGGTAAAGTTAACAGTGTAACTAAAAATGCAATTAAATGCAGGTACTTTCAATGTAATTACAATGCAACAACATGTATGTACATAAGTACATTGTATCAAACGGTCAAGTACAAAGCAGTAAAGGCCACCTAATATAAAGTGGGTCCCTCTATTTTTCAGTGCACTCATCTCACCATTAATCAGAGCAGTTTGGTGTTTTTCATGTCTTGATTAGCCTCAAACTATATACAGTAGGTATAAAAGCCATTTTTCAGTTATGCTAATATTGCTGTTGTCATGATGGATCTGATAGGGGATTTGGTGAAATCCTCAGACTAATAGGAGACATTTTCTCTCATAAGGATTGTTATCACTGGACGGCCCGTTATATATTGTGAACACTTATAGGGTTCATCTGTCATCACCAGAATTGTTTGTATTGTATATTCGGCACTGATTCTCATGTAGGAAATGAGCCATGGAGAGAGAAGTCCATAAAATATCCTCATTATTGTTGTTGTAGTCATTAAATGCTGCAGGAAGATGAATGGCAGTGACACTCAAACTCTAGCTCTTCAGAGGGGAAATTGTTTTATCTCTATCACGACTTCATAATCATCTGTAAGAACTCTGCAATCTGGAGGTGTTTGCAAAACCCACTTAGCAAGTGATGCATTTTCCCTGGGTATTATAGATTTAAGACATAATCATATGGGAATAAAAGAGTAGCAGATGAGTAATTTAATTTGGTCTTTTTCTGATGAAAAATTAAGGGAAGGCATGGAAACAGTGGGTATAAACTGTGACAGTTTACAGAGCTCATCATCTGAGCAAACGGCCCACACATACAATATCACAATTAGCTGTCTCACTTTATCTTCAAAAGTGCTACAACAAATACTACCAGTTTTCCAATTGACCCAACAGAGACGAGCAGTATGGTTCCACCTGACACTATTGTATTTCTCTAAAGCACACTTCCAACTGTGACTTACCTGTAGAAAACAGAGCTAATGTCCTTAAGATCTCTTAGATTTTGAGACATGCATCTCTTGCATCAGTATTTGAAGTGGGTAAACAGTAGGGGATATAGAGAATTTGGCAAAGCCCCTATGCCCATGTCCCTAGTGATCGTCACATCTCTAAAGTCCCACTCCCTCTGTATTGAAAAGCTTTAGTCTTATCTATAGGGGTAGGCTTAGCACAATGATTGGATAGAGTGGAACAAAGGAAACATTTGACAGAAAGAAATGTAGCACAAAGGACAAAGTGTATCCCAAATCCCAGATAAAATATTTCTTTATCTTGGCATTAAGATACACAGCTGCTTCAGGTTAAAAGCCACCATGCAAAAATATTTTTAAATAAAAGTGGCCATTGGCTAAACACATATGCTGATGAAGGCTGCAGTCGAATCCGGCATTTACATGGGAAATACATCGGATTAAACAAGGAATTGTGGGATTGGTGAGAAGGTCAGCATTTCTAAAAAGGAGAACCCTCTGTCTTTGCAGATATTCCTCAAAAGCACTGAGTGTTTGATGTTGCTTTCAAGCATCTCTTTACTCTCTTACAGTTTCTCCATCCACAAAATCCAAATGTTCATATGATTGCACCAGTAGATACAATATGTCTGGATGGGCTGGTAAAATGTTGTATCTTTTATTTTGGCTGTCTATAATTTTTCCTACTTTATAATTTTTTTCCTAGATAAATCCAGTAAATAGAATCTGTATTATGGGTGATTCAGTATTCACAGGAGTATTACAATTCTACAGCAACAGCAAATGAAGATTTTGAATGAAAAGTGATTATTAGTGGGGAAAGGTAAAACACTGATTGTAATATTAAAGTAATTTTGTTAGACGTATGCACATATGACTCTTTGCATTCACTAGCTCATAGATTATCACAAGAGGAACCTCACACACGTACCTAAATTAAGTTCTAAACGTAAATTTGGGAGGAACTTGTTCATATAGGCCTGCCAATTTTTCCTAAGGATAAATAAGCAGCCACCTCCCTCACACCGGTGATGATTCTTCCAACATCCCTCCTCCTCCCCATCTCCAACATTATAAGATCTATACCAATTTTAATTTCAACATTGTCTATTTCTTGCTAAAATCAGTCCAGGAGGGGATATCAGAGCTCAAGCCCAGTCCTGCTCTTGAGCCCCTCCGTTTTGGACAGCATGCCAAATCTGTTTACCTTAATGTGCTCCAGGGCTGTATGAACCTGTGAACTCATGAAACAAGTAGTTTGTCTTGTTTTGAGATCTTAATCCAAGTGAGTGAAAAAAAGAAAAAAGAAAAATGAAAACAGTAGGGAGACAAATATGGCAGTCATCTCATGCAATGATTTAAATTTCTTGAGCAGTTCTAATCCAGTTACACATTAAGGCTTTGCTGGATAAACATCTGAGGTGGATTAGTACACAAGTTGGTGCCCAAGGAGTCGATTGTGAAGCCAGTTTAGTAATGACATGTTTCATTGCCATGACGGTCTGGCACAAGTAAAGACAGTCTGTCCCCATCGTGGCAGTCTGAGGCGATTCTCAAACCCAAACCCATAGTTGTCATGCAAAAACAATGGTCAGCCCTAAACCCTCATGCAGACTGGGATTAAACAAATAGAAGTGTAATATGAGTTATTGCAAAATGTATATGGTCAATGCCATGAAATATTAAATGTAGAACATATTTAATCACCAACACATTCAATGAAGTTGATGTAGATAAGAGTGGAAAATGGTACATTTGTGAATCCACCTCTTGGATCAATTTAAATCAATGTTTGTGCTCACTGCACATCTTGCATGTTTTCATCACACTAAATCCACAAAACATTTTGTGCCGTGATGAAACATTTCACTGAAGACAACCCAGCATTTGGCCGCTGATAATGTTTGTTGTCAAGTAGAATAATTATTGCTCTTAGATTCTCAGAAAGTATCACACACACACACGCGCGCGCGTACACATCTCACCAACACATAAAAGTGCAAGTGGTAATTTCCGTGTCTGTGAGGGGGAATGAAAGTGGTACTACAGTTGGCCTTCACTTATCATGTCCTTGGGCTTTGATGTCATTGGGGATAAGAAGATGCCCAGTCTGGTTGGTCTGTTGAATCACTTGAGTAAACAATGTCTACTGTTAACATCTCTATATGGTGAGGGTATTCATGCAATATTAAATAAAAAAAAAACAATAATCAACTAAGACCTGATTATACATTCATATTAAAATGCAATTCAAAATTACATTGTAAAATAAAAACAGGCTGATAATAAATTGATAAAAGGTAAGTTTGAAAGAAATGTTATTTTAAGTTATGCCTTTATGAAATTAAAAATACTGAATAAAGTTGATTTCCTGATAGGATGTCTAGTTTTTAATAACTCCACATTTGAGAATTAATTTAATTGACCTAGTTTATAAGAACACATTTGAAATGCCCAAACTAAAATTAGGTTAATAATTGGCATAATTAGATAGCATATTGGCTACTTAAAATGATATCCTTGATTATTTATCAAACGTAATTTAACTGACCAGTTTTTAGCCGCTGAAATTGTATATCAGATCAGGACTTCAGGGTAGTAATAGCCTCCTTTCAACCCCTACACAACTGTTGCAGATGTGTAGATTGTAGAACAGTGTGAAAAGATAAGACAGATTAGATCTATCACATCAGTATGCATAGTATGCCAACTTATTAAGAGTTTGAAGGATATATGTTTTAATTAGCCATACCTCTAGCGATTAAGACTTGGGAGACAATTATATTAACTAAAATGTTAATTAAAGCCACACCAAAAAAAAAATCTTAATTGTTTTCACACCACTAGTCCTCTGTGAGTCCAGAAATAATTCTCAGAAGCTTTTACCCAATCTAGCATACGCTGACCTAAATATGCTAACTCCCACATCACTATGGCTGCTGTCACACCGCAGCACTACCTGTTCTGATGGGGACACAATGAATGTCAGGACATTTCACACTGAGGAACTGGAACAAAGTGGAAAGCTACAGAATTAACTGTTTAGCAGTTATGGAAGATAATTTGGTTAGTGCAGTTAAAAAGGAAGAATGTTGTAATATATCAAGCTATTTTATAAAATACAAAACAGTCTTCATGTTAAACTACACAGTAGCAATGTGATGATCATACATACCTGTACTGTATGGTTTCCCATACAAAAAATTACTGTGGTGGTACCAGGTGGTACAGTAAAGGCGGTCCAATGCCGGACGAAAAGCGCCACGCTGCGTCTCTGCTAGGACACGGCACAATTATCAAACATGGGGCACGTCGATGCGGTTCATGTTGCAGACAGTACACACAACAGTTACCAAGGTTTTTCCCTTGTTCAAGAATGAAGAACACTAAAGTAAATAATCTATGTGCTTTGATAATGATTTAGGTTGAATTTAATTGAAAATATTTGAGTTGCGCTCCGTGGCATGGCAGAAATTTGAGCTGCCTCCAGAGTCATAGCTGGGTTCTGCTGACAGCTGGTGAGTTGCGGCAACGGTGTGCGCACCTTCATTGAAAGCGGTTGTTTCGAATTTTAGAATATGCCATGTCGTCTGCCAGACTCGTCTGGTGTGCGACCCCCTTAAGTATCAAATTGTAATCTATCAACTACCTTATTTAAATATCATGGTATTTAGATGGTACTTAAATTTTTTTCAAGAAAAAATAAAATATATATATATATATATATATATATATATATATATATATATATATATATATAACACACACACACACACAGAGTTGGGAGGGTTACTTTTGAAATATATTCCACTACAAATGACAGGATACATGCAGTAAAATGTAATTTGTAATGTATTCAATTAGATTACTCAAAGTCAGTAATTCTAAATACTTTGGATTACTTCTTCAGCACTGGTAGATTTTTTTTTTACTTGTTTTGACTATAAAAACTCTGCAAGTACAGTAAGACAAAATACACATTAAAAATACATTCTCTGAAAAACCTTAATATCTTATGCAGTGTTGTTTCTAAAACAATTTTTTTTAAGGATTTGTTTTTATATTATTACAGGAAAACAATACAAAATGAACATCAAGAATATGATTTTTTGCCCTAATATCAAAGCTTTTACTAGAAAAAAAGAAATAATGATCCAACGTGAATCTTTTTTTTAAAGGGCACCTATTATGGCATTTAAAATGTTCCTAATATTGTTTTGGGAGTCCCCAACAACAGTTTTACATGCATGCAATGACAAAAAACACCTTTGTTGTCTTATAATATGCATTCATGTTTACCTGATTTGCTCACCGACTCCCAAATGATTCGTTCAACGACAAATTTTTCCAAACCCCTCCTTTGTGGGACGCTAATCTGCAGTGATTGGTCAGATGACCCAGTCAGTTGTGATTGGTATACTCTGTGCAGAGATTGTCGGAAACGGAACGCCCATCACCGCTTTGTAGTAAAAACATCAAAATCAGAGAAGGAATTTGAGTTGATTTATGTTAGCGATCATAGCCCAAAGTTTGGTGGTAAACACCCAATCAGTTATTGTTTGCGTTAGCCCAACGCATAAACATATTGGTAAAGCACTGCATTACTACAAGTTATTGCTCTATTCTTTATGACAACTCCAATAACATCGACAAACATTTCACATATTTCAAAAAAATTGACATTAGAGACCTAGAAGCTGCGCTGAGCGTAACTTACACACACAAATACTTATTAAGCATGCTAAAAAACTCATAAAAGCAACAATTATTAATAATACTTACAGGTTGTGATTCGGAGGAGGAAGCTGATCCAAATAAACTTGGTACTGAACCTTCCTTCAGTATCAACCTGCTCGCAAATCCACACTTGAAAGCATTCATGTTCGAAAAGCAATCGTCATTAAAATGACGCGAACACAGCACAAGGTTCGGGCTATACTTGTGTGGTATAGTTGTAAATAAACTCTAGCCACTGATTCTTCACATGCTCGTCCCTGGGCAGTGAAAAAAAGGTCGCTTTTGATATGCACTTCAGAACACAGCACAGTCTTGTTGTCGACATGATGTTTTCAATTTTACCTGGTGTCTGCGCGCGCAATGAGTGGACGCGGCCAATTTGATAATTTTTCGTCTTGACGTCACAACGAAAAGGAAAATGACTCATTGGACAAACGATTAATTATATTGACTCAGAGTCGACTCCTACTTTTGAGAGACAATAACTTTTTTTACGGTGAACTTTCATATATAAAACTTTGCAGGATGTTTTTGTTCACTTAAATCTATGTTACACACTACATGAAACGTAATTTTCAAAATTCCATAATAGGTGCCCTTTAAAAATAATTATTGTGCCTGGTAATATGTGCATGCAAAATGGTTAGAAATAAAATTTTAGCTTAGCTTAATTTTTGTGTGCATTTTTTGTAATTTATAAATGACATATGTTGTGCTATTATATCAGTAAAAAAATCTGCTGCTGAGCTTCTATCTTCACCATGCTTTGAAGTAAATATTGTTGCCATGTGACTGTCCCAGGTGGTCTGTATGCATTTTGAGAAGAACAGCAAAAAGTGTGCAATATTGCTGGAGCACAAGGATGAATTTATCCCTGCACCCCTGTGGGTGGGGAACACAGAGCAGAAAAGCAATATGGCCCTGAAGCTTTGCAAGGATCCTGCTGTGAAATATGGAAGCTAAGCTATTGCTAGTTTCCTGTGACACACCATAAATCATCAAGCAAGTTTTTTTCTACACCTTCATTTTTGCCATCCTGGAGCTTCCAGGGAGGAGGAGCAAGTATTGTGTAAGCATTTTACAAGTTATTTACCCAAAAAGTAATGACTAACACAATACTAGAAGTCACTTGTTTTGATTTCTACTCAAGGTCAAAAGCTAGATGTTTCCACTTCATCCATTTCTCTGACTCTTCACAAACATCTGAGGCTACTGCCTTTGCTTTAGTAGCCTCTTAATACTGCAGGATTAATAACAATCAAACAACAGAATTCTGCTTGCATTTCTAATTTTAATCATTAAAATTTGAAATTATAATAACAATAATGATAATCTTTATAATATCATTAATGTTATTATTATTATTAGGATTATTATTTGTATTGCTCTCATAAAACAAAAAACAAAACAAAAGCTAAGAACTAAAGATGATACAGTACAGTACATTTATTTCACTCTGTCTATTTATTGCAGACTAATACATAACAATCTGAGACCACTCTGATCTTCTTTCAAAATAATTTTGATCTTAGAATTGGCATTGACTTTGAAGTATGCAATGTTGTTTTTTAAAGCTGTAATACCTAATAATTTGGTATTTCTTTCATATAAAATGAACCCTATTCTCAGGTACACCTTTGTGCACCCAACCACGCTTTATGCTTTCAGCACCAGTGTCAGTATAGAACTATTGATTCATCATACCCAGGAAGAATCTGACACTTTTTTAAAGATCCCTGAGATTCGAGTCAGAACCGAAGTCTGCCTCTCCCTATCCACTCTACAGATATTGAGAGGAGGAGGAGGTTATTGGAATCATTGAAATAGATTTCCTACTTAAAAATATAAATGTAAATTATTTGATAGACTACACTACTGGAATTACAATTTGGGAATTTGACAAATGCAAATAAGCATTTTTATTATAATTTGTTTTTAACACTTTTTTAGACACTTTTTAAAGGTCCCTGAGATTCGAGTCAGAACCGAAGTCTGCCTCTCCCTATCCACGCCCCAGATATTAAGGGGAGGCAGAGGTTATTGGAATCACCCAAGCCCGGATTGAAAGGGGTTGAGGGGCCCAAAGGGTGGCAGGAAAATCACCTGAGCAGCCAGCCTAATGGAAAGTTGGTATGGTTGAGAGAGGGAGAGCAGTGGGGTACTGAGGGGCTCATACGTCCCACTGTCATCCAATAGAAACAGGAAACACACATCCTGTTCTGTGACCCTAAACAATATTTTAAAACCCACTCAGTCTTTTGAGTGCAAATATGACATTTACATGTATTGCTTTCTAAACTGTAGCAATGATACTCAAAATTGTAATCAACCCAGTACTGACCAGATTCCAGCAGACAGGATCTTTTTTTCAGAAACAGAGAACCCCAATCTAAAGTAATCAGCCATGTTGCTGGAAAGCAATGACATGCATCTGTAGTGCACTAGTTAGAAATTACTAATCAGCTAACAAGAGGCTCCATCCCTGCTGCTAGTACTCCTCAGATTACTCTCATGTAATTTAGCCTCTTTTTTTTTTACCTTAAACCATTGTGAAAATACAAGCTCAGTGCAGTTTATTATTGGGGTGGCTGTGGCTCAGGTGGTAGAGCAGGTTGGCCACTAATCGCAGGGTTGGCGGTTCAATTCCTGGGCTACATGACTCTACATGCTGAAGTGTCCTTAGTAAAGACACTGAACCAAAAGTTGCTCCCAATGGCAGGCTAGCGCCTTGTATGGTAGCTCTGTCGTCATTGGTGTGTGAGTGTGTGTGTGCGAATGGGTGAATGAGTCACAGTGTAAATCGCTTTGAAAACCGCTAAGGTTAAAAAAGCACTATATATGTGCAGACGTTTACCATTATTATATATATATATATATATATATATATATATATATATATATATATATATATATATATATATATATATATATATATAAATGTAAGTAATGTATAATTATTTATTTAATTTAATTTTATAATTTTTATATATTATATTTTTATACAGTGCATTAAACACATCTCGCCTTTCAAACTCATGTCTGGAATTCATAATTCTACCTGCTCCTAACATACACAAGTCTGAGGAAGACTTTCAAATAGCTTTTCTACACACAGTGCTCTGTAGCTTTTCCCACTCTATATGCTTTTCTGTGAACTGTATTGTGAAATAGATTTCCTACTTAGAAATATAAATGTGAATTATTTCATATCACGAGAAAAAGGTACCACCAGTAAAACTTTTAAAAAAGCGTATATACTGTGTATATATAGACAATTCACTCAATGGTGCTGCGGAATCGCTTTAGTAGACTGAAAATGTTCCTGGTCAAAAGACTAGTTGTTCTGGCGACCATACGTATCATCACTTATTTCAGGTGGGCATATGCAAAATCCTAAGAAAGATAGATGGGCATACAGCGTGTGCCCTAGACTGCACTACTGGAATTACAATTTGGGCATTTGACAAATGCAAATAAGCATTTTTATTTTATTTTTTTTTTTTAACTCAAGATTTTGCTTAAAATGCTTACTGTAGATCTATATATGTTTAAAGGAGTGTTCTATATGTTTATGTTTTACACCACTTTGAATCAGCTTTTAGTTTTCACTAGTTTGTTTCAATAGTCCTGCAGTGTGACAATATGTACAATATATATTTCAGCAATATCACATAAACAAGAGTGCTATTTGGCCCTAAATCCGCACTGCTGCGATTACCTATGGCACTCAGCCTGTGGCCTGAATCACAGCAGTGCTGATATAGGGCTATATAGCATGATTACGAGTGTGATATTGCTTATATACAGAATCAGCGTTTTTGCCAGGTATGCTTACACATTCAAGGAATTTGTCTTGATGACAGGAGCTTCCAGTGCACAACAATACAATACAGCAACAAGACAGAGATAATAATAAGACAAATAAAATAAATCTGCCTGTCCATCAGAAAGCAGGTAATCCACTGACAGATAGACGTAGAATGTTGTTGTAATTTAGTCGGGAGAATAGCTGGGATGATGGTGTTGATGATGATGGTGTTACAGCATTCAATGAACAAGTAAATTTTACTGAGTACTGTCACAAAAAATGCATTTGTGCATGGAACTACTTTCTTACACAAAAGATCAGAATCTCCCGTTGCTAGTTCAAACCAAATGATGCATCCAAGCCTTTATTAGTGATTAATAAAATTCACTTTAGAAATAGTATCACGGCTTGGGCTGTTTCTAAAAAGTTATTGGAGAAACAAGAATGTGTGTGTGTGTATGTGTGTTTGTTTGTGTGTGTGAGAAAGAGAGAGATGAGATGATGATGCTGTAGTTTGTTAGTCAGCTTTCTGAAGACAATGTAATTTTGGTTAAACGCATCCTATTTTCTCAGTGGAAAAATAGCCATCCAAGCTGAGTTTTTCCGCCTTATTTCGTGGTAGCTGGTGCGCAAAAGTCTTTCGCTATAAAACTGCAATCTCGGTATAACCGCGATCAGGGAAGTGCTATTGAATATAAACACTGAGTGACGTTGACTCACTTCAAGTCACCAACTTGCTCATATTACATACAAAAATGGTTTTTGCCTCCACCTGCTGGCTAAAATATGTAATGTCTCAAAATTAAATGTAAAGAATCAGATGGCTATTAACACATATGCACTGCTCTTACCCTTTAGTTTAGAACAACACGAACACAAGCGGAGTTATACACCCAGTGATGCGTCCAAGTGCTGATGGTTTGAGACCATCAGTACTCATGGAACTTCTCTCGTCCAATCACATTTTAGGTCCGGAAATAACTGTTATAAGTACATACACTATAAGTCAAAAGTTTTGAAACACTTGACTGAAATGTCTCATGATCTTAAAAATATTTTGATCTGAAGTGATACATTTACAAACAAAGGAATGTGAGTGTTAATCGATAATCAATAACTTTGTATCTACTAGGCAGCTCATTTTAAATTGTCCTGTGTTGTGACACAGTTTCCTGCCTGTAATGTGAAATAATACCCCATCTAAAACTTTTTTAAACAGCATTTTTCAAATTCATATTAACTGAAAGACAATAGAATATTCAGACAGACTACATGGCATATGTTAGTTTTTTATTATTATTTATTTATTTATTTATTTTGTACAGATATGTCTGAATATTCTATTGTCCAGTCTATTAAATCCAGTTTAAACCATGATTTGGGCAGACAGAATATTTTTCAGCAATAATAAACCCCATTTAAAAACACGCAATCAGCCGTGTTGTTGAAAAGCAACAGTGGGATTCTGGGGATTGCAGGAGAATAGTGATAGACATGCATCTGTGGCGCAATGGTTGGAAATCACTAAAGAGCTAAAAAGAGGCTGCATCCCCATTGTTAGTACACCTCAGATTACTCTCTTTTGTCATCTAGGGTTTTTTATTTATTTATTTTTTAATAAAACACCTCTTGCAACATAACATCAACATGAATGAAAAATAAAATAAAAAAGAAGTAAGGTTAAGTTAGGGTGTGTTTACACTTGGATTTAGATTAAAACAAACTCTGGTTGCTCTGTTAGTGTGGTTCATTTGAACAAGTGTGAATGCTGCCATCTGGACTTCGGTACGAACAAACAAGCAGACAGAGACCCCCTGAATAGTGGGTCTCAGTCCGCTTCCAAACGAACTCTGTTGCGGTTCGACTGATATATGAATGCAGCTGGATGTCTAAACGGACCAATAACAGGATGTGATGTCACAAGATACGACCAAAAAATCTTGTGATTTGATAACATAGATCAGTGTATGCAAAAAAAAAAAAAATAGCAGAGGGCAAACATGGAGAAATGAGGAGGTAAATTTCCTTATTAACATTTGGTCAGGCGAGCATATTTCCAGTATACTGGAAAAAACACACAAAAATGCTCAAGTGTGCAAAATGTTAGAGGTTAAGGGAAAGTGGGTCCAATTATGGTTAAAAATGCCAGTGTGAACACAAAGTGAACCAGGACTAAATGTATAATTTATTTATTTTGGTCCATACCAAGAGAACTGTAACTAAAAGTGTGAACACACCCTTAATGGCCATATAATATACAACATGATGGTCAGAAATATACTGGTTTGGTAAAATACACCAAACTAATACTTTTAAAGGGCATGTTTTGCTTTATGAGAGCGTGGGCAGCAGGGTTCTGTGGAGAATAGCAAAAAGATACGGTACCACAGCGTACACTTCTATCATCAGAGGCTATTTCCTGTGCTTTATACATGGCTACAGCATTTATAGTCCTCTTGCATGGGTGAAAAGGGCCTGCAGCAGAGCTCTTCTGTTTATCTCCAAGCCCCTTCAGGGAAATTGCTGTCAAATCTCATTCAGGTGGGCTGAAGTTCAGTTTTATGTAACAATTTTTCTTTTCATTCTTTTTTTTCTCTCTTCTTTTAGCAAAGTGCACATTGACCTTTCAATGTGTGGCTACCCTGGGAGAGGGAAGAATGCAAGGCTCTCTGGTGGGAGACAATGGAGAGAGACCCACCACTGGAAAGCACTGAAAACGGTGAAAAGCTCTGCACGTCTCTGCATCACATGAATTGCATTCACACTCACATAGATCAAAGGCCCTGTGTCCGTATTCAACCTTTGTGTTTCTGTCATTACCCGTGATACAATAGTTATGCATTGTACAAACCAATGATATATAGACGTTCTTACACATTTATTACCGCCATCAATCAGTTTATAAAAAGAGGATTTATTTAAAAGGTTTTTGCTTCTCAGATTGAAGCACATAATAAAGCAACAGTATAATGTTCATAAAATATAAGTGTGATGCTGTAATTTTTTCCTTACATGCTGAAATATTGATATCTGTATGCATACTAAAATAATAACATAAACATTTTACAAATAGTTACCATAAAATCAACATAAAAATTAGCCATTTCTCACTGCGGCAGGACAGACTGTTATTTTCTCACAAAGGAGAATAACAAAAGCCATTAAAGAAAATGAGAAATGAAGAAAACAGAAAATAGTGATTTCAGCATAATGAAAAAAGGAGAAAGATTTACATAAACCGATAGGTGTAAGATTGATCCTCAAGAGACATATTTTGCACATTGTACTGTACTTATGTTATAAGGACTTTATCTTGCTTTAGGATATAGCTTTCAAGTTACAAAAAATGCACTGTGTTGCAAGAGTGTCCATTTAGTTAAGGCGATTTTCGAGCTCACAGGTCTTTCTTTGTGATTGTTCTTCATTGGAACTAGGCCAAAGGGTTTTTCTTTTCTTTCTTTTTTTTTGAGATGACAGAAACACAACAGATAATTATATATTTGCTGGATCCATCTGCTTCCAGATATATAAAAAAAAAAAAAAAAAAAACAAAACATGAGGGCCTGTTTGGACATCATCTCCAAAGACAACACGGAGGTGCTACATAACGTAAAAGCCTTAATTTTAGTTTTTAATAAGGCAACTGTTTTTTTTTCCCCTCTGTGAGCTCATTCACAGTATCAAAAAATCCATGTCTGTCTGTGATACACCTCCATAACCTCAAACTTGCAGGAACCTACAAACATCAAAAGTGATTTGTAATGTTCTTTAATTTTTAACATTGTCACATATTTCTTGATTCCTACACACCAAAATATCCCACAAATGTGTCTCTTTTATCTATTTTTTTCTTTATAAAATTTGAATGTCTACCCTTCTGGCTCTCCTGAAGCACATCGTGATCATATGACCTTCTCAGCATCTAGTATACTGCACGTATACTTAAAAAAAACAAACAACCTAAAGTTTACTATAAATTGATAAACTCAAGGTATACTTATAGCAAACTTCACAAATAACACAGAGTTAGTGGAGGAGGGCAGGGCAGAGGGAGATGTAAAAGGATGTATTTGAGTGAACGTTAAGAGTTGTCATCTTCAGAGTCTTTGCTGCCGTAAAGATCGGCAAGTTTCTTGAAACGTGGCCCCCAGCTTTGGAGGTAATCATAGTCCAGGTCTGAATCTGTGGTCACTGACTCCAATGAACTGAGAGAGCCAGCAATAGAGCCTCTGCCTTCATAACCATAGATCTGAATGGAGTCATACGGCGGTGCCGTGGGGTCACTGTCCGCATCGGTAATCCGTGTTTTGATGAAATCGTTCACGTCCACGCTTTTAGCGACAGGCCTCAGACCGGGGTGTATAGGATATTGCAGCTCGGGCTTTATGTCCTTCCGGGGCAGGAAGCCATTGGCACCGTCTGGGTTCTGTAAGGTGGCGATGTCAAATGCCTCTGTGTCCTCCTCCCCACCTCCTTCATCATCGTAGGTGATGATGTTTTCACGAATGTCTTCCTCCTCAAACATGATCAAAGGCTCTTTCTTCTGGCGGCGCAGGGCGACGAACAGCACCACAATCGCTGCAGACATACAAACAAATGTCAGGTCAACACTAAAAGCTTGTGGGGAAAAAAAGCATCTATCACACTGGTTACAATTGATACGATGCTTCTGTCTCATTAGAAACAGTTTTCTTATTATACAGTAGATGCTGGAAATACTTGACTACAAAGATAAATTGGTCCTGTTACAAGGCTTTAGCACTACTCTTTAGTAAGTTAATTTAACTTGACAACTTCTAGGGATGAGCAAAGTGAATACATGATTGTGCTGCATCTTAACCTCTCTCTAAAGCACCTGTTCTGTAAATACTTAAAGTCTCTAAGAGTGTGAGACAGACTTTGTGGAGTGAAATGCTTATATTGATATGCATCAGGTCCAGGGTGTGAAATTAATGGCCTCAACCAGCCACATGTGTGGACATTTTGTTTATATGCACCACTGTGGCGGATGACTTGTAAAGATGTCTCAGATACAAACATAATACAGTGAAATTTAATTTTGACATTTTTAGATTTATTATAAACAGCTCGACCAATAAATGTTATGATTCTTTCCCATATCGCTTGGAAAAAAACATGTAAACCCATTATTAAGTCTGTTGAATCTCAAGCTCTTAAGGTCAAATAGATTTTAGCATTGTGGTATTACAGCTATGTATTATTATTATTTTTATTATTTATTTTATTTTTAGTTGGGGACATCTGATTACATTTGCAGATGTCCTGCTGGTTTTAAAATTCCACCCACATTTAAGGAAGAACAGGAAGATTCACAAGGGCTGGTGCAAGGAGTGATTGCAACATACAGTACCATTACAAAAAAAGTACTTTTGTCAATAAGCCTTTGTTTTCAGAGCAACCTATGACTGGAACACACTTCCAGCAGACCAAAAAATAAATAAAATTCATGAAAATTTAAAATCTTTTTGCAGTAAAATCTAAATTGTCAACATGGTATTTAGTGTAATATAGTTTTGATTCATATGCACTGATTTGTATGATTTATGACTTTGTTTGCCTTTTACAGTTTCTTTTAAGATTGTGTATCGTTTGTATAGATTATTTTGGTTATTGTATTTTTTTCTACTTTAAAATTAATCTGCTCAGGGATGCTAGAAGAAAATGAGCCATTTTGGCTAAATCTGACACATTTACATCAACAAGATTTTAATTAATGTACATTGTCTCTGAATAAATAAATAAATACTGAAGAGGACTGAAAAGAGATAAAGGTCAGGAATTGTGTGAATTCAAAGAGAATGGTGACCCCTTTGGTGCGCTAAAATGGATCTTTGCATGCCTGTTTAATTTATTATTAATATACTGTATAGTGAGTTATTTTATATATTTGAGATGGATAAAAGTGATCTAAGTGACAGTAATTTTTTACCCTCATCAGGTCCCCATAAGATAGTTAAAGGAATAGTTAACCCACAAATAATGTTTCTGTCCTTATTTACCCTAATGTCATTCCAAAACCACATAACTCTATTCCATGGAACACAAAATGATTAATTTATTTATTTATTTGTTAATCTCACACAATCTTTTGCCATAAAATTATACTGAATAGTGACTCTAGGCTGTCAAGCTACACCATAAAACCACATCAAACCTCACTGATTCTTGTGCATCTCAAGACCATGACCTTATGAAACAAGAATCAGTGACTGCTAACTGCTATATGCATAGAACTCTATCTCATAATATGTTATGTTTACATTTGGCATTTTTAGAAACTGTCATCTTTTGCACTACTGTGTAGTGGTCGGCACTGCACTGTCTCTCACTGTGCCTATTGTCCTATTCATTGTTAGTAATTAATTGTACTGTCCCGTACTTTTTGCACATGCACTTTATATAGGTATGTTATTTAGTCTGTGTAGTCTCATGTGGTTCTGGGTTCATCCTATGTTGTTTTATGTAGCTCCATGGTCCTGGAGGAACGTTGTCTCATTTCGCTGTGTACTGTACTAACTGTATATGGTTGAAACGACAATAAAAACTTGACTTGAGGTTTGATGTTGACATAGCCACAGTATTTGATTTTGTTTTAGGATTAGATTTTGATGTTGTTTAGGGAGTTGATCAATAGTTTGATTGAATTTCGAGTGAATATTGACTGTTTATCATGCAAAATGATCAATGGTTTCAGAAGACTTGGAAAATAGTACATATTGTCATATACTTCTTTGTAGTAGTGCATTTACAAGTCATATTGACTTCTTTTACTGTGGTTTTATGGTGTTTATGGAGTCAGTATTCACTTTCATTATATGGCAAAAAGACAAGTGAAGATTAAAAAAAAAATAAGTCATACAGATTTGGAACAACATAAGGTTTCATAAGGAGTAAATAATTACATAATGTTTATTTTTGGATGAAATATCCCTTTAAGCAAACCAAGCCGGCTCTTTCTTATTTATATACGGTAGTACAATTATTCCGTTTCAGTTTCTTCCTTTATACTGCAGGCGTTATATAAATAATGTTCACAATGAAATACATCAGGAAAATAATATGAATTGTTTGGTCCTCAAAAACGTCTAATACTCACCCAGTAGAATAACAATACAGGCCAAGATGGCAATCAGAGCGCCGGTGCTAAGCCCTGCCGTCAGGATAAAAGGTTCCACATTACAAGAGAGGATGGTGTATTTGCTGTCACAGCTGCATACACGGATTATAAGGGTACTGGTGCTGCTCATGGGGGGTACACCGTTGTCGTTGATCTCGATAGGAAGGTGGTATACATCCTGGCTCATTCTGCTGAAACCCTTCCGCATCACATATATGCTAGCGGTGCTGTCTGTAGAACCAACAGAGGAACATTAAAGGAATGTTTAACTCAATCGAAAAGGAATTACAACAGAGTTGTAAATGTGCTAACCGCTGTACAGAATTACAAGAAAGCTCTCCTCTCCCTGGAGTTTAGGTGCCAGTAGAACGACTTGCAGCCAACGGTAGGAGTCAGTGAGGTGTGAATCATCCAATATAAAATTCATGTTTAATAGTGTGAACATTGATCAGCTTTAGGAAGTGTGATCAAAGTTAGAGCAGAGGGAGCAGTATTGGTTTTATTTGTGACTGGAAGGGATGGATCAGTGCCAGCACACTTCCCTGACTCAGTGCAAGGTCACGCTCAAGGCTTAAGTGGAGTGAGTTAATTTAAGCACCTGGGGTTTAGTCATTGTCTCTCTCTCTGGCACCACTGTCTCCAACCTTCAGCGGCTCTGTCAGGGAAAAGGCCACTAATGATATGGCTACAGCACTCCTATAGCACGGCCCCACAGACAGGTTCAATCAATCTACACTGTTAGAAAAAGAGGTACAATACAGGTCCATTTTTGTTCCCTAAGGTACAAACTTTGCATATGTACCCTTAAAAGTACAAAAATGTATCTTTAAGGTACAATTGTGCACCTTTAAGGTACAATTATGCACCTTCCATTGTACATTGTGGGCTTTCCGAGGTGTAAGGTACATATTTGTCCCTTACATATTTGTACCTTAATGTTTAAATGTAAAATGGCAGGAATTAGTGCATGCTGATAATGTAATCTCTCAATATAGAAACACAAGTAAACCTATACTATCAAACTCAATAATAGTCAAATTAAATTAACTGTAAAGTTTTGAGATATGGGCAAAATAAATCAGAATGTTTTTTTTTTTTTTTAAGTGTCCCGAATCATTTTGAATCATGTTAATGAGGATTATGTAATCATTTATATTCACAAACAGTATTGAAGAATTTGATTTTCAAACCCTTTACCATATTTATATTAGAATGAAACAGATAAATAATTGTTAACGCTTTAAGTTGTGTTTTATTGAAAGGATCTAGCTACAGGCTAACCCGAGCTCGACTCGGCGGAAGCATAAATATTGCAGCGCGGAAGGGTACATGAGTGAATCGACAACACAGTGATCCAACTGTCAGTTTCTGTCAGTGTCGAACAAAAAGTCGGGAGAATGGCGCTTCGACATTTATCCACGGTGGATTTAATCACGGAGTTATTTCGTTTTGGGATAGAGGTCACTGAAGAGGAGAGAAGTAAATTCAAAGGTAAAGTATTTGAATTTTTAATCAGTGTTTGTGGTGTTAATTCAAAGTTGGAAGTTAACTTATGTCAAGTTCATAGCTGTCAACATTAGCTAGCTAGACTCGACATTGATGATTGCCATGATTATTAATGTTAACTAGTTAGTTAAAACATCAGCAGTATTATGTCCCATATTGCCATTCCACATACTATTATTATAAGTAACGTTACTATCTTAGCTACAGTTTACCATCGAGCTAACTGTTAGCTAGCTAGCGTTAACGTTAGCTTTAAAACTACTGCGTCAGAGGAGGATGAGAAGCGTTTTTGCCGCCGAAAAGTTTTTTTTTTTTTATGCTTACAATCAATACAGAGATGACAATAATGGCATACAAATCAGCGTAAAGTCTTTTGTTCTGACTTACGTTAGCTAGCTGGACTGCGCCAGAGGAGACGATTAAAAAAAAAAAAAACATTTTTACCGCCCAACCGTCTTTTGTTCTGAAATATTTTAATGCTAAAGCAAAGCCATTTGGGCGGAATGTGACTATCGATAGCCAGTGAGGGTTTTAAATTATGATTTAGTATTTATTTTGTCCTCAAACTGTCTTAGAACATCTTCGTAAAACCATGTAAGACTAACGTTAAATTACAACATCAGGTTAACTGACAGAACCGACCAACGGTTAACCTCCCTTTCGAGTAAAGTTAACATTACTAACGTTATATAGCTGCTGTTATAAAAATAAACCGATTATCATTAATGGTTTTAACTTCTTTAAATACTTTCCCCACTGTCCTGGGAAAAGAAAAGATAGGCCTAACGTTACATTATATTAATATTTAGGGCTGTGTGTGTGTGAGAGAGAGCGCATTTCCAGCGTCTCTAATGAGGTAGCTACGCCTAAATACTTTCAATGTCTTTTTATATGGATATTAGGGCTTCTCAAAATCCGGACCAAACGGCAAGCCCATACCTCTGGATATGAGAAAAATACCAAATGAACCAAACTGTAGCAAAAATTGTTTTTTCCCCATTGACTTACATCAATGTTACAGTCTGACATAATTGTGCCTTTTTAAATTGTTGTATGCTCTTACCACAGTGGTGGTTAACATTGCTGTTTTTCTTTTCTCTATTGTCTAGATAATGAAGTTGACGGAGAAGCAGTGGACTATGGATTGACTGAGAGGATGGTTTCATACCTCTTTGAAGGATCGTTTAAGAAGCAAGCCAAATTCAACCGATTTGTTCAGCAGTGGAAAGAAACCGTGACACTAACCCTCGAGCCTGTCCCAGTACATTCAGAGAAGGCTACAGCGGAATCAAGGTACCGGTAACAGTAATGTTATCTCATTGTTATAACGTTAGGCCTAGGTAGAACCATGGAAAATAACTCTATAATCTCATAGCAATATAATATAGCTTTAAGGTTACCACTGAAGAAGTTTTTTTATCTGGATCTGAATTCACCTGGCTCTGGTAGTTTATGTAGTGTAACATTATGCATTAGTGTGTACACACTAATGCATAATGTTACACTGTCTGTGTAGCCTGAATGCAGGGGTAGAAAGTATATTTACTCCAGTACTGTACTTCAGACCAAATGTTGAGGTACTTATACTTTACTTGAGTCTTTTCTTTTCATGCCACTTTCTACTTTTACTCCGCTACATTCATCTGTTACAGCTTTAGTTACTAGTTACTTTAGTTACTCCGCTACATTCATCTGTTACAGCTTTAGTTACTAGTTACTTTAGTTACTCCGCTACATTCATCTGTTACAGCTTTAGTTACTAGTTACTTTAGTTACTAGTTACATGTAGTTTATCAAATCTGATGTTTGATCTAAAGTAAACTAGCCGACAATATAACGGCTAAAAGTCCAGCTGAGATGATGAGATCACTAAACACAACACAACTGGTTGGATCCTTTACTCTTTCTACAATGGTTTAATACTTTAACTACATTTTCCTGATGATACTTGCACACATTTACTGAAGTAACATTTACTCTGCAGGACTTTAACTTGTATTGTTACAGTGTAGTTAATTTCCCAACATTTTAAGACTATTGTTTTATTTCATCATAGTCATGCCATCCCATCATCAGCCTTCCCAGCAGTTTTCATCATTCCTAAATTTCCCAGAGATGTTCAGACAAAGTTGGACCAAAAACCGCCATGCAAAATTGAGAGATCCAGTCGCAACAAAATCATAAGAACATTGTATGAAACCAGGGCCCTGATCAAAATGTAAGTTTTGCAACCCAACTGGATCACGGCATTTTAGTTATTAATACTATGTCTGATGTTACATTCCTCACCTTCTTTTGCATCGCTGTTACAGGTTTCCGACCAATGATGACTACGTGAAAGTGTGTAAGGCCCTGATTTTGAAATACCCTTTCTTAAAGGACAAAGAAGGCAATGGTTATGTGAGTTGACAGATTATTAATTGCCAACCTTTATTTATTATACCTAGAGTACTAATCCAGTCAAGATACTAACCATGTTCTCTGCATTTTGATGCACACATTGTTTTCCACCATGTATTTTCATGCTTGTGCTTTCAGTTTTCTGCAAGTAGTTTGTATGCTTATTTAGTTGTTCTATTTTATATTCTTTTAAATAGCATACCTGGCACATGTCTCTAAAACGTAAGTTCAAATATGAGCGGGTGCCACTGGTAGATGATGAGGTGAGAACAATGAAACAGAAATTTGGTCATCACAAAAAGCCTTTACAACAGGAAGAAATCACAAGCAAACGAGCCAAGGCATCAAAGGTCAGAGCATCTTCTTTGGTTTGCTGTATATCTATGTACATGTTTTACACACAAGCAGTGTGGCCCAACCCAGCATGGTAGAGAATAATCCCCCCTGTAAAGTGCTTTAAGTAGCTATAATAAAGCGCTATATAAAATGTAATAAGTTAAATAAATTATTATTAAGGGCTCATTTTTCGTAAACATTAAAAAGGGGAAAATCAACTGTCAAATGAGCAAATGTTTGTCATCCCTCTGTGTTGTAGGAGGTGGATATTATTGGGGAGGATGATACCTCAGTAGCGAGGCATGTGAAAGTCCTGCAGGACCAGTACCGGAAGACAAAGCCAGATGCCCGAATGGTGGAGGAACGGATGATGAGGACATTTGCTTGGAGAAGGCGAGAGATTGCCAATGGGATGACTGTCGAAGAAGCCATTAACAAATATCCATTCCTTAAGAGTCCATGCGGGGTTTGTCTACATTTATTATCTTACATTTGTGTTAGAGTTCATATTAGATTACTAAAGGCTCTCTTTGAAATTTAATTTTAAAATCCTATGATAATGTTGTGACATGTTTCCCGTGTGTTTGTGCTGTGTTGCAGCTATTTCAGGAAATGGGCCAGCTTCATGATGAAATGAATATCTGCCGAAGATTCGAAGATGGCTTTAAGGTCCTAGTACCCAAAGTGCTTAAATTGACTCAAAGGAAATCTCCCCTTGCAGATCTGGCTTTGGAGGAAAGAGAGGCTGCCCTCACCGAAGATGTCCCCGGTAAGTGACTCACCTATCAGCCATGGTCACCCCTAGTGTTGTGGAGCCATTTAAGCTTAATTTCTTTTCTATTTGTCTTCAGACAAGATAAGGTCTAACTAACCAAAATACACTGTACATTCACGTAATACACTTCCCTTTTTTTTTAAACTTAATTTTCAGGGATTGATTACAGAGCTGCAATCCTGCTGTTGCCGATCCTGTTCAGGGAGAAAAATGACATTCTCGTCATACTTGGGGAGGTGTGTAATTTGCATATGCTTATTTCTTTTTGTTTAAATGACTACTTACCGTAGATGTTTTTTTAGTGTGTGTGTGTATTATATATATATATATATATATATATATATATATATATATATATATATATATATATGTGTGTGTATGAACAGTTGGTTTGTTTGTGGTAGATTTCTGCATTTTAACTACTTTATGATCTCTTGCAGGATCAGCCACCATCGCCATATCCTACTGTACATCTCGACGCTGTCGCTGACTGGAGGAGTGTGCTGACTCAAAGGGTCCCTGCAGTGGTCAAACTGGATGGGCAGTCAGTCTGCAGGGCTTGGTTTGGAGGAAGGTGTTATTGCTGCTTTTTGTGCTTACTTCATCTACAACGTAGTATATCCATCTCGTCTGAAGAACACCCTAATTTTCATTCAGCGATATGTTCTAAAAATGTCTGAGGTTGGTGATAAGCCTCTACCTGTTAGTGTGACCAGGGTAATCAACATTTTAGCTTAATCAACAACCGCAATGCCTACACCATTCAGCTGTCCTAAATGCTCTCGAAGAGCCTTCACATTGGTGAAGTTAATCCAGCACATCGGACTTGTTCATGCACATGAGCCACATTTTACCATAACGTGTGGCCTTAACAACTGTCAATCAACATTTTCTAAATATGAGTCCTTCCGACGACATATTTACAGGAAGCATAAAGACATTATAGCCAGACGAGCCACTGCTCATGATATCCTGGAAACAGTAGTGGGCGAGGAGGAGCAGGGGCCCAGTGATGCTGTCAATCCTCCTGAACCTCCTGAGATGAAAGAACTGTTAGTGCAGTTTAGAGAGAATCTTTTTGGCTTTATTCTGAAATCGAGGGAAAAAAAACACCTTCCTCAGACTTTTCAACAAGAAATACTGGATGACGTAATTTTTTTTTGTGACTTCTTTAAAGCAAACTATGATGCATTTCTAAAATATCATCTTGAAAAAAATGGCTTCAATGTGGAATCTTGTCCTGAACTTTATGAAGTTCTGCAGTGTTCTGACTTTTTTTCAGAGGCATCAAAACTTGTTAGGTCTCCGCATATGTTGAAAAACTACTGCAAATCCAACCTTGAAATGACTGAACCTGTAGACTACGCACTGCGAGACCCAAGTGGTCGTAAAGTTGGAAGCTACTCATATGTACCCATTTGTGATGTACTTCAGAAATACTGCTCTCATGAAGATGTTTGGGATTCTATGCAGAGAGAGCGAAACTGTGAAAGAGATGAACATGTTCTAACTGATTATAGAGACGGATTTTATTTCAGGAACCACAAGGTATTTGCAGATAATCCAGATGCTCTAAGGTTACACCTATATGAGGATGAATTTGAGGTGTGTAATCCGCTGGGTTCTAAACGCAACAAGCACAAACTTTGTGCATTCTACTACACTGTTGGAAACGTAGGTTCAAAGTACTGCTCACAGTTAAAACATATCCATCTAGCTTTGCTTGTCCGTTACGTTCACGTAAAAATTTTTGGTTTAGATGTAATTTTGAAGCCATTACTTGATGACCTTAAGAAACTGTCATCAGAGGGACTTAATATCATTGTTAATGGCATGGAGAAGCATGTTTTTGGAGCTGTAGCTGCAATATTGGGAGACAATCTGTCATCTCACATGATAGGTGGATTTGCCTTGTCTTTTGGTGCTGGTCGAATCTGTAGATACTGCATGGCTACTCACTCTGAGATGAAAAAGAACTTCAGTGAATCTGATTTTGTTTTAAGAAATGTTGATGTACACAGATGCCATTTAGAATGTGTAAAACAAAATCCAGAAAACAAAGAAATGTATGGAGTTCGTGGTGGATGTGTATTTGACCTGTTAGATTACTTTGACGTCACAACATCTCTTCCTCCAGATGTCATGCATGATTTCTTGGAGGGTGTAGCACCGTTGGTATTGAGGCTTGTTGTATGTAAAGCTCATCAAGAAAAACATATAACCATACAAGAACTAAATGATGAACTAAGAAAGATGTCCATTGGACAAAATGATAAGACAAATAAGCATGTGGCTTTCTCAGAAAATATTTTACATGGATCCAGTGTTGTTGGATCTGCTTCACAGAAGTGGTGTTTATTCCGCCTACTTCCTTTCTTGATGGCACACAGGGTACCTGAAGGCTGCAGTTACTGGCGGATCTATTTATTATGTCGTGAAATTGCCGACATTGTAATGGCACCGCTTGTAAAAAAAGAGTCCCTTCTTCTTCTTGACCAATTAGTTTCTGAGTTTTTGTGTGGCATGGAAAAAGAGTTTGGAAATGTGATAACTCCAAAATGTCATTACTTGATCCATTATTCTCGTCTAATGTTGTCCTACGGTCCTTTACGGTCTTTGTGGTGCATGAGATTTGAAGGGAAACATCAGTATTTCAAACGGGTAGCTAGTTCCTCAAGGAACTTTGTCAATGTTACATCAACTTTAAGCAGCCGCCATCAGTTTAGACAGTGTTGGGAATTTTCCTCAACTAATATGTTTGGGGAGTATGAGAGGGTTATGGGACGCAGTGTTAACACACTGTTACAGTCTCTTCCGTCAGCTCTTAGGCATTCCATAACTGTTAGTGAGCGGTACAAACATGTCGATTTTCAGGACAGTACACTCAACCGAGTAACAGAAGTTGTGATTAACAGTGTTAAATACTGTGTGGGAGATGTCTTTGTTGTGGGTCATTTACACTGTGAAAAAATACCTTTGTTTTTTCAGGTCAAATATATTCTAAACATACACACAGATTGGGCGTTATGTGGAAAACTGTTAACTCCTCTTTCTTTCTGTCATCACTATTACGCCTACTTGGTGAAATATGAACAGGACTGGACTGTCCTTGACCCTTTTGAGGTGATGGATTTTCATGCTTTGGATACATACTGTGTCGATGATAAACTGTTTGTTAGTATGCGGCATTTATGTTAAGCTGTGTTGGGAGGGTTGTAGAGCATTGTGGATGAGCTCAAAGCTTGTGTTTTTTAATCCAGAACACATCAAGTGTCATGTAGTTTATCCGTTAAGTGACTCTCTTTACTTTGTGGTGTTTTGCTTGGTCTTTGATAATAAACGTATGTTTTTCTGCACTATATTGCTGTTCTTATTAGTGATGTTCATGAAATTGAAAGAAGGAAAAGATAAATGGTTCCATTGTATTTATTCCATCTATTCTCAGATATCGCTGTTCATTTTGTTTTTGGAGTGGCAGTATGAAGTTGTCAGTTGGTCAATGAAATGCTTAAAAAATGTATTAAATTTTTTTTATTATTGTTTTTTTTTATATATATATCAGACATGACATCCTAAACATTGTGGCATTTTATTTTGGGATGTTACATTGTATGGTTGTGAGTTGAATTATTATTGAATCTGTGAATTAAACCGTTTTCCATAAAATAAATGTCTAAAATTCAGTTAGTTGTTGTTTGCCTTTATTTTCTTTCACTCCTTAAGGAATAAAAAGGAACTTTTTTGCCACCTAAAGGTACAAAATGGCTTTGTCACTGGGGCGGTACCTTAATGGGACAAAATTGTACCTTTTTCCAGAGGTACTTTATTGTACCTTTGTCTAAGGTACATTATTGATCCTCAAAGGTACAGTATTGGCCCTTAGAAGGTACAAACAAGTAAGGTACAAATTTGCTCCTCTGACTTAAGGTACAATATTGTACCTTTGAGGGTACCACCCCAGTGACAAGCTTTTGTTCCTTAAAGGTACCGTTTTGTACTTTTTTTCTGAGAGTGTAGTGTTAGCCATTATAATTCGATATCATATTCTGTCAGGAAGATTACCATAGCTAGTGTAAAGTATCAGTTTGCCACGGTGAATATGAGAGTTCCTCTGGGTCCTTGTTTACTATGTCCTGTTGAGGCTTTCTTTGGACAAAATAATTGGAAAATGCTGTACATAGAGAACTCTGGCATCTGCCAGGAAGGGAGCATTAATTCATATGATACATTGATAATGCTATTATTCTTTATCGCATAACATCAGCTTTGATTCTCAGCACACATAAATAACCAGTCCTGCTGCATTTGCTTTTACCTTAGAGATGATGATTAATCAAATATAATTTAAATTGGACTTATTGCTTTTATCACTTCGACTAAGCACAAATAATATTCTATACTCAGTTCAGAAAAATATTTAGATTTCATGCAAATACATAATCAGCAGGCATTCATTTAGTCAAACTGATAACAAGAACAGTGTCAGAGGCTCTGTGCAGAGCTGAGCATCATGGAGCTTTAGATAAACTGATGGGCAAAGCTGTTGAAAACTGGATCCATTTGAAAGGCTTCAGACCCGATAAAGCCAGTCAGTATGAGTCACCTAATCTGTCTCCCTAATATTGGTGGCTTTTGAAATCGCCTGCTAAAAAGTGCTCATCTCTTTTCTCATTAAAGCAGACCAAATTGGATAGAGAGTGTAATTTATCTCTCCCTTTCACACTTGTAACTTCTCAGTTTACATGCGTTCTGTATATCTACCTAGAGAACATTCTAAGCGGATTTGTGATTTTAAACATACACCAATAAAACATAAATTAATGCATTGTTTCCTCCTAAAGTATTCATGATGACATGACATCATGTGTGTCTCACAGTCCATAAGGTCACTTTAAAGTAGCAAAACATTTGGGCAACTATTCATCTCTTTTGGTCACTTGAAATTTTCCTTGCAGTCACCTATTTATGACCATCCACAAGGGAAAACAATGGTGGTGAATGGCAAAACACCTGAATAACAAGATATAAAAAAACATCTCAAGAAAAAATATTCAGGTCTGAAGTTCGCCCAAGATTGCCAAATGTGGATATATATATATATATATATATATATATATATATATATATATATATATATATACATATATATATATACATATATATATACAATCCTTATCCATACACCAGCGAGTCTGATGGGTTTAAAGAGTACATCAACTACTAACAGATTACCCATTTGCATCTTTGTAACCATCTCTAAAATTACAAGCATTTTTGTGTTGTTTCTTGTCTGATTTGGTCAAGTTTTGGTCACAAAAGATCTGCGATTTATCTTTTTTTTTCTGTAAGAGCTGTTTTTAGAGCAGCCCAAATGATGGTCAGATACACAGAAGGCAAGCGAGCACACTTTCATTAAGGGTATAGTTTAAACTACTGTTGTCATGCATTTAAAACTGTCTATTTGAGGCTTTAAAATAATATTATATGAACATTTTAAAATAATGTATTTTCCACATTAACTTGCTTTGGACAAATTGTGAATAAAGCCTCTGCTTCATAATCTTAACCTTGTGAGACCCTGCATCCACATGCATGGACATTATGTTTTGGCTCTGCTATAGGCTATGCTTATTTTTTATTTAAAATCAGCTGATCTCAGTTCAGGAGAATCTAGGCTGTCATTAAAGGGTTAAACTTTCAGCACACCAAGTCTTGTCACAAATCACAGCCAAGTTTGTCTTTCTGAGAAACCGGCTTAAGTTTTCATATTAAAACGTGTTTGAGTCAAAAGAGTAGAGTCTCTAGTTTCATCCAAGATGCCTTGTTAAAACTTGCATTGATTTATTGCAAAATGGCACGCTGTTAAACAACATCCACTTATGTGGACAATAGGACTTAGGACCTAATTTCAAACTGTTCTGAGACCAGTGAAGACAGACAGCAAACTAGAGGTTAAGTCATTCACTAATTAGGGAGAAAAGGAGCATCCTATAACTTTCCTATGCAGCCTAGTGCATTCACTACTAACACATTTATTTACATTTATGCATTTGGCAGACGCTTTTATCTAAAGCAACTTACAGTGCAATTATTACAGGGACAATCCCCCCAGAACAACCTGGAGTTAAGTGCCTTGCTCAAGGACACAATGGTGGTGGCTGTGGGGTTAGAACCTATGACCTTCTGATTAACAGCCCTGTGCTTTAGCCACTACGCCACCACCACTCACGAAACCTGGGACACTCAACATTTTTGACAAACATGGGACAATGATAATCAGTACATAGATTCAGAATTTTATAATGCTACATTTTATTTTAACATGGTTGGCAGTGATTTGATGATGCTGTATTTTACTTTTAATCAGAATTATTTATTCAGTTTTATAGAAAATCAGCTGAAATGTCTATAACGTCTCAAAAACATGAATGACTCCTGGACACAAATTAATGACAAAAATCTGACTTTCTATAGCCTGAAAGTTCGCAACTTTGTTCACAACATATGTGGACATAATTTTTTTTAGGAAAACGTCTCGGGTTACATGTGTAACCCTTGTTCCCTGAAAAAAGTGGAACGAGATGCTGCGCTTTGCTAATGCTTTTGGGAACAATCCTGCATTGTGACCAGCTGTGAATATGTGTGTAACACGTCAATGAACATTGACCGGAATTTATAGCCTCAGCTGGTGAGATCATTAGATGCACCTGTGGCCAGGCTATAAATAGACCTGTCACCAGCGTGTCATCAGATATCTTTTTCTGAAGAGCAGTCCTGGGACGTCCCAGTGCGGCAAAGAAGCGCACCATCTCGTTCCGCTTTTTTCAGGGAACAAGGGTTACACATGTAACCCGAGATGTTCCCTTTACAAAAATCTTCACTATGATCCTGCGCTTTGCTAAGCGCTTTTGGGATCCTCACTGGGGCTGTCTGGACCCCTACGGTTGTGATGTGTGCTCACAAGAACGTGAGAGGACTCAGACATGAGCTTGAGATGTCGACTCAAGGACGTAAGAGCCCGGAGTAGCATAAACATCTAAACCATAAAATTTGACGAATGTGTGCAGAGAGGACCAGCCTGCCGCAACACAAACTTGTTCAGACGTGAGCTTGAGATTTCGACTCAAGGACGTAAGAGTCTGGAGTAGCAAAAACATCTAACCCATAAAGTTTGATGAAAGTGTGCGGAGAGGACCAGCCTGCTGCATCACAAACTTGTTCAGGCATGAGCCTGCCATAAAAACTGATGAATGTGCACAGAGATGACCAGCCTGCTGCGTCACAAACTTGTTCAGGCATGAGCTTGAGATGTCGACTCATTTACATTTCCATTTTCATTTATGCATTTGGCAGACGCTTTTATCCAAAGCAACTTACAGTGCACTTATACTTACAGGGACAATCCCCCCAGAGCAACCTGGATTTAAGTGCCTTGCTCAAGGGCCCAACAGTGGCATCTTGGTGGTCCTGGGGCTTGAACCCCCGACCTACTGGTCAGTAACCCTGAGCCTCAACCACTGAGCCACCACTGCCCCATTCACTAATTAGGGAGAAAAGGAGCATCCTATAACTTTCCTATGCAGCCTAGTACATTCACTACTAACACAAAGACTCAAGGACGTAAGAGACCGGAGTAGCATGAACATCGCAAACCTGCTGCAGCGGGACCCCTCTAGCCAAGGCTTTAGAGGAGGCGACCCCTCTGGTGGAGTGAGCCCTGACACCTACTGGCGAAGCTTGACCGCGCACCTCATAGGCCAGGGCAATAGGCCTTTATCACAGTGCTCGTGTCGTCACTTCCAATGGCGGATAGTAGCGTAAAGCGACTTCCGGTTTAGTCTGTAGCAATGGCGGCAAGCACAGCGAGGAATTGTTGTTGCATTCCTAAATGTTCTAATAGTTCAACTAAACAGCCGTATCTCAGTTTCCATTCTTTTCCAACCGATGAAAAAGCGATGAAAAAAAAATGTGGATTCATGCTATTCGGCGGGATGAAGGCAAAAGTTTTGCAGTTTTAAAAGGGAGTACGTACGTGTGCGTGAAACACTTCACAGAGTCTGACTACTCGTCAACAGCCGATCGTAAACGCTTGAAACGTGTATACATGTATACATATATACACACTAACTCTTAAGAGTGCTGATGTGCTTAAACTAGTGCTGATGTTGATAAATTCCATTTTTGGGTAAACTACTCTTAAAGATTCTTCAAATGTCTATTTTGGTTGAGCAACTTTTTGTCTTAATTTTTTTATAGTGCCTATTCATAACTAAGTTCACTGTAAATTGTCAGTGAATAAATGAGAAATTGTAACTTAACTTTTTAATTGTCACAATGCAGTCAATACTTGTACATATCAATGCAGTCAATGCTTGTACATATATGTATAAAAGTGGTGCAATAAAAAAAAATCCAATTTTTAAGTTTGCAACTTTTAGGCTCATTTACAAAAAAAATGTTGCAACATTAAATGCAAGTTTTCACAATTCAATATTTTTGTACAAATTAAACTAAACTTAAAGTTATGAAATGACAGACATTTGATTGGTGGCAACTTAAATCATGTTTCTTTTCTGTATATACATTTTATACAACAACATCATTTACATCAAGTGGGCCTTGGTAATTAGCCATTAAACAGCAGTTCGCCCATATTTTGTTCACTGTGCCTGTCAGTGTGAGAGGAATGGTAGAGTCCCAGATGTGGTTTTCTTTAATTCGTCGAATTACTCTTTCCACCACAATCCTTAGATGGGCTATTGATTGTGTACGTTTTGTCTCCTCTTTTGTAAATTGTGCTGCTCGTTTGAATGGAGGGATAACAAGTCTGGCTCCCACATTTTCAAGCAGTGGCTCTATGGTAAAGCCTTTATCTGCCATACAACAGTCTCCAGGCTCGAGCAGTTCCAAAAGTCCAGACTGTTTTGTTATCTCCCTGTCTGAGATGGATCCAGTGAACAGCTGTGACACAAAGGTTGTGGCCCCACATGGAGCAACACCAACCAAGCCTTTGAAGGTAGGGTAGTTTTTGTAATGTGAAAACATCTCTGACTGTAGTGTAAGTGCTGTGGGGTTTTCACATCTGATCTCAGTACAGTCCAAAATAACACGGACATCTGGGCAGTACTCCTTAAATTTTGCTGGCATGGTTGCTCTGACTTGCTCTTTGGTCATCCAAATAGGCAAAAACCCCAAAACAAGGTACAGAAAATTTGCCCATGTTATGATTACTCGACTGACCGTTGTCGTACTCACATTAAATATATCTGCCAGGACCTTCTCTCGTAGACCTGCAGACACGCAACAGCAATAAAGAAAAAACTCATCAATAAGCTGAAGCTTTCTGTTAGGGCTTGGTCCTGGAACCGTCTCTAGACCATGTCTCTGTGCCTTAGACCAATACACAAGGTTCAATGCTGATGGTTCTATTGATGCCCTGAAAATCTTCTCTGAGGGAAAGCGCGTGTAAAATCTGAAGTCGAAATCCGAGAGACAAAGTCTATTTATTTGAATGCGGGAGAGAGACAAAGCTTGCACTTTATCCTCCAGCTCTCTAATTCTCTCTGCTGCAGCATCCAAAAGACCTGGACACGGAGGTGTTGAGTAGTCATGGTCTGTGGGTGGGACGGGTCCATAATAGACTACAGGCTGTTCATCACTGATCTCTGATTCACTGCAATGTTGGCGCTTTAACGTTACCTTATCTAGCACATCGGATCGTTTTGGGCGAACACTCCCCCAGTTGTTCCATTCGAACCTGGACGGTATAACTCCACGTTTCAAGCATTTATGATCGGCTGTTGATGAGTAGTCAGACTCTGTGAAGTGTTTCCCGCACACGTACGTACTCCCTTTTAAAACTGCAAAACTTTTGCCTTCATCCCGCCGAATAGCATGAATCCACATTTTCTTCGCTTTTTCATCGGTTGGAAAAGAATGGAAACTGAGATATGGCTGTTTAGTTGAACTATTAGAACATTTAGGAACGCAACAACAATTCCTCGCTGTGCTCACCGCCATTGCTACAGACTAAACCGGAAGTCGCTTTACACTACTATCCGCCATTGGAAGTGACGACACGAGCACTGTGATAAAGGCCTATAGCATCCCTCACCCAATGTGACATAGTCTGCTTGGTAGCCCCCCTGTTGCGGCCCGCATAGCAGACAAATAATTGGCCTGACTTACGCCACTGGCTAGTGCGGTGGACATAAGTCTGAAGGGCACGGACTGGGCAGAGTCCGTGAAGTCTTTCCTGCTCTGGCGATAAAAACATCGGGGAGCAGAAGGCTTCCAGATTGACAGGATGTAGTGTCGAAAAAAGGCACCTTAGGAAGGTAGTCAGGATGAGGATGCAGAATAGCTTTGGCCATACCTGGGGCAAATTCTAAAAAGGCCGGCAAAACAGACAGAGCCTGTAGATCCCCAATCCTCTTAAGAGAGGTAATCGCCATAAGAAAGACCATCTTGAGAGTCAGAAGTCTGTCAGACGCTGCCTCTAGAGGTTAAAATGGGGTCTCAACCAGACCCTCCAGGACTATTGCTAAGTCCCATGAAGTAGTTCTGGTCCTAACAGGAGGCCTCAGTCGCATGGCTCCACAAATGAAGCAAGCGAGTAGAGGATGCCTCCCCAAAGGCACCCAGTCCATCAAGGCGTGGCAAGCTGAAATGGCGGCCACATAAACCCTGAGAGTAGCGGGGCATATGCCTGCTGACAGTTTTTCCTGCAGAAAGTCCAGAACTAAAACAATTTGGCAGTTAACTGGATCTGCACCATGTGAACTGCACCACTTCCTTAGTGCCCTAGCACTAAGAATGGTCTCGATTACCTCAGGTGACAGCCCTGTGTCCCTCAGTTGGTACCCTTCAGGGGCCAAACATGAAGTTTCCACAATTCGGGCCGTGGATGAAATATCGTCCCCTGCGCCTGAGACAGAAGGTCCCTCCTGTCCGGAATCGCCCAAGGCGAGCCGTCGAGGAGAGATATTAGCTCCGAGAACCATACCCTGTTCGGCCAGCGTGGCGCTATCAGTAAGAGGCAAGACCCTTGCTGGCGAACTCTTGCCAAGACTCCTGGGAGCAGAGAAACCAGGGAAAATGCATACAGAAGCATCCAGGGCCACGTATGCGCCATCACGTCCAGACCCAGGGGGGCTGGGTGACTCAGGGAGAAGTAGAGGAGACATTGCGCTTTTCATAGAGGTGAAGAGGTCATCTTCTACCCTGTAAAATTTCACCCAGATTTGTTCCACTACCTAGGGGTGTAGTTTCCACTCACCCTTCGGTGTTTTCTGTCTGGACAGTAAATCTGCTCCCGCATATGGTATCCAGGGATATAAACTGCCCTGAGTGACAGGGGCTTGCCCTGGGCCCCAAGGAGAATCCGACGTGCCAGAAATTTAGCTGACGTGAACGTGGACCTCCTTGATGGTTTATGTAAGAGACTGCTGCTGTATTGCCCACCCGCACCAAGACAAGGTAGCCTCTGGAGGAAGTATTTCAGGGCCAGAAATACCGCCATCAACTCGAGATAGTTACTGTGACAACCGAGCTGACAACCCTCCCATTCCCCTTGAGCTGGACGACCACTTAAGACCGCTACCCAGCCCATCAGGGAGGCGTCTGTCGTTAGCAGCCTGTGGCGACGAGACACACCTAGAGTGGGACCCAATGTAAGAAACCGGGGTCTGAACCACATAGCAATGGAACGAAGCACATGGTGCGTAACCCTTATTACCCCTAGGGGACTGGCCCTTGGAAGAAATCCCCTGGCATTTAGCCACAGCTGAAACGGTCTCATATGGAGCAGGCCCAAAGGGATCACCGTGGACACAGACGCCATGAGACCTAGTATTTGTTGATACTAGTGAACAGTTCAACCTTGACCTAGCCTGAGTTTGCTCAGGGTGTTCTGAATGGATGTGATACGAGCGGGAGACAACTGTGTCCGCATCATGATCGAATTCCATATAACCCCCAGATAGGTGATTCCCCGGGTGGGAGAGAGAACGCTCTTTGACGTTGAGTCTCAGACCCGGAGAAACCAGATGAGCTAAGACAATATCCCTGTGCTGAACTGCCAGTTCTTGGAGCTGCACTAAGATCAGCCAGTCGTCTATGTAATTCAGAATGCGGATGCCCCGGAGTCGCGAAGCAGCCAGTGCTGCATGTGCGGGGTGATAGGGCTAGGCTGAATGGAAGAATCCGATACTGGAAGGCTTTGTCCCCGAAAACGAACCTCAGGAACTTCCTGTGCTGTGGCAGAATTCCAATATGGAACTATGCGTACATGAGATCGATTGTGATCAGCCGATCGTAATGTTTCTGAGACACAGCCGTCTTGACAGTTAGCATCTTGAACTTGAACACCTTGACCGAGTGGTTCAAGCCTCAAAGATCTAAAATCGGACGCAACCCCCCCGCCCTTCTTGGGGACCATGAAGTATCTGCTGTAATGGCACATGCTGTCTGCTTGGTCGCATGGAGAGATAAATCTGTGGACCGACGAAGTTCAGAAAAGGCTTCTTCGTCGAGCGTTGCACCCGCACTCAGGTCTTTCAGTAGGTCAGCCTGGTACGCCTGTAAAACGGCCATGGTGTGCAGTGCAGCACCAGCCTGACCTGCCGCTTGATAAGCCCTCCCCACTAGCATGGAGGTAGTCCTGCATGGCTTAGTGGGGAGAGCTGGTTTCTCTAGGGATGATGCCGAACCCGATGAGAGATAGCCCACAAGCGTCTCTTTGACCGGCAGCATCATTGAATACCCCCATGTCTCAGCACCAACGATAGTCGAGTATAAAGGCGTCAAGGGTACGTGAACATGGAAAGTATATGGGTTCCTCCATGAGTGAGAAAGCTCATCATGGAGGTTCAGCACCCCCCTTGTGAAATGAAGAGGCGCCGAGGCGCGCTTCAGCTTATGAGAAGGATTAGCTGGATCTGGGGAGAGAGCGAGCGATAGGGAAGGACCCGTCTCTCACTCCTCAGCCAGATATATGCGAGAGCCCCACGATGAAAGAGTGGGCGCTGACTCCTTGAAGTAAGCAAGGCGAGCGCAAAGCACTTTGCCCGAAAGCAGGACGCAATGTGCGCACTCGCCCTGCCCCAACGCGAGAGCAGCATGCTCTTCCCCCAAACAAACGAAACAAAATTGATGCATGTCCCTGACAGTCATAGAACGTTGACAGGGAAACACGCATCGTTTGCTTTGCTTCTCTGACATTTTTCCACCTTTTTCTTTTCTATTTTATATATATATATATATATATATATATATATATATATATATATATATATATATATAGAAAGAGGGAAAGGAGAAAATTTTCACTGTTCCCTGCCTAAAAAAATCAAAATCCTAGCTGAGGAAAGAAAGTTTCTGACAGGCTTGTGAGACACACAGCACAGTATGCTCTGTGAAAACGGATCTGACGACACACTAGTGATGCGTCTATTTATAGCCTGGCCACAGGAGCATCTAATGATCTCACCAACTGAGGCTATAAATTCTGGTCAATGTTCATTGACGTGTTACACACATATTCACAGCTGGTCGAAATCCTCAGATCAATACGCAAACTGCAGTGGGTCTAGTGAGGGGGGCAGCTGGGTCTTAATCTGCCTCATGACGAGCCTCTCGAAGCACTTCATGATGATGGGTGTAAGTGCGACGGGACGGTAGTCATTGAGGCAGGACACTGAAGACTTCTTTGGCATGGGGATGATGGTGGTGGCCTTGAAGCACGTTGGAACGACGGCACTGCTCAGACAGATGTTGAAGATGTCGGTAAGAACATCTGCTAGCTGGTCTGCACATCCTCTGAGCACTCTGCCAGGAATGTTGTCTGGTCCAGCAGCCTTCCGTGGGTTGACTCTACGTAGAGTTTTCCTCACATCTGCCGTGGTAAGACAGAGCACCTGGTCGTTGGGAGGAGGGGTGGACTTCCTCGCCATCATGTTGTTCTGCACTTCAAACCGAGCGTAGAAGTCGTTCAGCACATCTGGAAGGGAGGCATCTTTGTCACAGGCAACTGATGTTGTCCTGTAGTTGGTGATGGCCTGGATGCCCTGCCACATGTGCCGCGTGTCACCGCTGTCCTGGAAGTGACTGTGGATTCTCTGGGCGTGTGCGCGCTTTGCCTCTCTGATTGCCCGTGACAGTTTGGCCCTAGCTGTTCTTAGGGCTGCCTTATCGCCTGCTCTGAAGGCGGAGTCTCGGGACCTCAGCAGCGTGCGCACCTCCGCAGTCATCCACGGCTTCTGGTTGGAGCGTGTGGTGATGGTCTTGGAGAAAGTGACATCATCAATGCACGTTGAACGGTTGCGTATCGTTCAAACCATTCAACGGACGATGCCATCACCACAACCCTCCATCTGGCCCTCACCCACCTAGACAATAAGGACTCATATGTTCGAATGCTGTTCATAGATTTCAGCTCAGCATTCAACACAATCATTCCCCAGCACCTGATTGGAAAGCTGAACCTGCTGGGCCTGGACACCTCCCTCTGCAACTGGATCCTGGACTTCCTGACTGGGAGACCTCAGTCAGTCCGGATCGGGAACAGCATCTCCACCACCACCACACTGAGCACTGGGGCCCCCCAGGGCTGTGTGCTCAGTCCACTGCTGTTCACTCTTCTGACTCACGACTGTGCAGCAATGCACAGCTCGAATCACATCATCAAGTTCGCCGATGACACGACCGTGGTGGGTCTCATCAGCAAGAACGACGAGTCAGCATACAGAGAGGAGGTGCAGCGGCTGACAAACTGGTGTAGAGCCAACAACCTGTCCCTGAATGTCAACAAAACAAGAGATGGTTGTTGACTTTAGGAGAGCACAAGGTGAACACACTCTGCTGAACATCGACGGCTCCTCTGTGGAGATTGTCAAAAGCACCAAATTCCTTGGTGTTCACTTGGCGGAGAACCTCACCTGGTCCCTCAACACCAGCTCTATCACCAAGAAAGCCCAGCAACGGATACTTTCTTCGAAGGCTGAGGAAAGCACATCTCCCAACCCCCATCCTCACTACATTCTATAGAGGGACTATTGAGAGCATCCTGAGCAGCTGCATCACTGCCTGGTTTGGGACTTGCACCGTTTCGGACCGCAAAGCCCTGCAGAGGATAGTGAGGACAGCTGAGAAGATCATTGGGGTCTCTCTTCCCTCCATCAAAGACATTTACAAAAAACACTGTATCCATAAAGCAACCAGCATTGTGGACTGACCCCACACACCCCTCACACAAACTCTTTACCCTCCTCCCGTCTGGCAAGAGGTACCGAAGCATTCGGGCCCTCACGGCCAGACTGTGTAACAGCTTCTTCCCCAAGCCATCAGACTCCTCAATACTCAGAGACTGGTTTGACACACACATGTCCTGAGTTGCACTTTAATTACTGTCACTTTATAACTGTCTGCTACCTCAATAACTGCTATGTGCATAGAACACTATCTCATAGTATGTTATGTTTAAATTTTTAGAAACTGTCATCTTTTTGCACTACTGAGTACTGGTCGGCGCTGCACTGTCTATTGTCCTGTTCATTGTCAGTAATTTGTTGTACTGTCCCGTACTTTTCGCACATGTTTGCACGTGCACTTTATATAGGTATATATAGGTTTTTTATATAGGTATTTTATTTTGTTGTGTTGTCTCATGTGGTCCTGTGTTGGTCCTTTGTTGTTTTTATGTAGCACCATGGTCCTGGAGGAACGTTGTCTCGTTTTACTGTGTACTGTACTAACTGTATATGGTTGAAACGACAATAAAAACCACTTGACTTGACTTGACTTGGTCACAATGCAGGATTGTTCCCAAAAGCGCTTAGCAAAGCGCAGCATCATAGTGAATCTTTTTGTAAAGTGAACTATTTATTATAATTTTTTGCTTGTTTATTAGGTGCTACAAGTTACAAATCAAAAAGGGAAAATGGAAAATGCACACAGCAGTCACATAGGGGCCTCAGGAGGTTAAGATGTGTTGTTTAATGGCTAACATTAATGTACACATTAAATACATGCTGCATAATGACATAGTGCTTTGTCATGTATTTCCAGTTTAACTATATTCAACTCCATTATGTTATACGTATACATTGACTCAGGTAATGCCGACCTACATGTCAAAGATGCTTGAGGGACAATTTAAAAATTTGAGGCTAAATATTTTCAGAATAAATGAGCAAACACCAACATAATTATCATATCATAGCAGTCATACTGAGCACTCCACAATTATGGTTAGCTGAGGAAACCCATGGCACCATATTCAGTTTCTTTGAAGCATACATAATTCATCCTCGTAATCCACCAAGAGCCACCGCATAATGAGTTAATATAAAAGCAGGAAATTCTCCTCAAACTGAGCACCACCCAGTCACCATAGCACTCCTCAGAGAGACACAACACAAGGCATATTAGCGGCTCCCCATTTCACAGCAACTTGGTCAGACATCAGGTGAGGCTCTTACACATAATCTTCTGACATGCGTGTGCATAGTTGGGCAAAATCTGGCAAGGCTTGAGCTTGTGGGCTGTTGGACTAAAGCATGGTGATGAAATTTTCCAATGTGCACCAAGCAGGATGCCTGAGAAACGGATTCAAACACTGCTGCCTACTAGCAGTGCCTCTCCGCCATTTCACATCCACAGATGGAGAAGCTCAAATGATGCTTCCATAATTAATAAGAGAGGAAGTTGACTTGAGTTTGCCCATCTCATCATGACCTAATTATCAACACAAGGTTGGCTGGGCGACTCTGAAGACACTTACTCCTACGCATGGATAAACTAATTTGGCTTGCAAAGACATTAAAATATTTTGTATTTTCAGTTGGCATATTTCCAAAGGCAGATTGCTTGGCTTCAAATAGGCAGTTCTGCAGTGGAAATAATTCTATAATAGGGTGTTTTGTGTTTCACACACCTCTATTGTCCTTGAGGGAGAAACTGTGGTTGTTGACAACATCAGGGGCCAATCTGAAGTGGAAGTGTTGGCGGTGGGCCATTTCGTCCTTATCCACAGCACTAACTGTCTCAATGAGCTGTAGAACAGAGAGTTCAAATCATGTCATGTTAAATGGTTAAAATGGCCAGGGCATGCCTATTTACAGCACTCCTAGTCACCACAAGTCAAGATTTCACAAGTCACCAGCCCAAGGATCAATCAAGTTACCAAACCATAGCTTTCATCATCAACTTTTGAGCTAAAATATGATTTAATTAGTTAACAAATAAACAGTGACTTACTTTGCCAGGGCTGACATTCTCACAAACAAACACTTCACTTAGAGTGACAAATTCTGGGGCGTTGTCATTCACATCTTTAACTTTGATATTGACTCGTACTTTTGCATCTTGGTGGTGGCCACCTGTAAATAGAACAGAAATCAAAGAGAAATGCAAATTAATGAATGTATAGGGGAGAGCAGGGCTAGTTGTCATATGGAAAAGTTGCTATACAGTATCACAGTATATGGGTTTAAGTCAAAAGTCCAATAACACAAATATGATTTTTCTGTACCAGCGGTTTTGCATGTTGGTTTCAAATACCTATAGAATTTCAAAAACCTCTTAAATCAGAATAATTTAAGTGAATACAGTTCTTCAAAATGTAAATATTTGATTACATAATATCATATTTTGGCTATAGCTGTTAGATAAACATGTCAACAATATAAAAACCACACTTAAAAACATTCAAACAAGTGTCAACTTTATAATGTTAGCAGATTTTAACCAAAAGGCATTATTATTATTATTATTATTATTATTATTCTATATTCTGCTTCTTCTTCTTCTTCTACTGTATAACTTACTCTAAAGTGCAACAAGATGCCACAAAAGTTTAATATGAGTTTGAATGGGCTATCCTTTTTCCTGGGCAATACCAGAAGAAATGTTCCGTAGCTTCTTGTAGTCAATGTGTGCAGATTCAAAATTAAACCTTCAGAAATATTTACAGAAGTAAAAAGTGTGACAATTAACCCCTGTCTCCCCTATTTGTATTCAGTATTTTGTATAAACTGAAGTTTTGGATTTAGTAGATGTCAGTGAATGACTTCAAACGAGACAGAACCAGAGCTGTTAAAGCTTCTGAAAAAGGACTCTTACCAAGAGTGTGCTCAATTGACTCCTATCTGAATCTGAAATGCTCAGGTTTTGTGAATACCTATAGTATGTTTCCAGACATGAGTGCATTCCACATAACAAAAGGACATTTTGTATGTGGCGCTCCAGACATTAATTTCAGATGCTTGAAATTAGCAAGACAGTGGAATGAAAAGGAAAATGTATGAGACTGAATCATTGAGTCCAACCAGACGCAAATGTTAACTGCACTATGAGGAGATCTGGAGCTAAAAAACAAACAAACTGGCTATTCTCTGTTGACCTCTCTCATCAACAAGGCATTTTCGTCTGCAGAACTGCCACTCACTAAATGTTTTTTTTTTTTGTTTTTGGAACCATTCTGAGTAAATTCTAACCGCTCAAAGTGCAATTGTGGTGAGAAGAATAGAATCTTAGAATGCTATTGTGAGATGCCGGTTGGCGCTGTTTTGGTGGCACGTGGGGGACCTTCACAATATTAGGCAGGTGTTTTTAATGTTGTGGCAGATCGGTGAATATACTGTGTAGGGCATCATTTGGAGTTTGAAAAGTTAACTGTGGATGTCTCTACTGCAATCATTCCGGTGGCATGGCGACACTGATCTTACCAATCTCTGTAGCACTGACAGAGATGTTGTGCCAAGCCTGTGCTTCCCGATCCAAGGGTCTTGTGGTCTTTATAGTGCCATCCTCTGGATTAATAGTGAAAAACTCTTCCAAGTCTGTGTAACGTGGGATCATATATCTGGAAGGAAAGAAAAATTAATTAAAATTATATATATTTTCATTCTCTTTTCCTTTCTCTTTGTATTTTGGAATTTTTATTTATTTATTGTATTGTTATTATTATTATTATTATTTTTTTATTCTTCACTCATAAAATTTGAATCATTTCATCCCTACCTTAATAACTCACCTCATGTCGTTCCAAACCCATTTGTCTTTCTTTATTTTTGGAACACTAAAGGAGATCTTAGGGAGAATGTTATGACCTGACAGCCTCAGTAGACATTCAGTGAAAGTGAATGGTGTCTGAGGCTGTCAGCCCCTAACATTCTGTGTTTTACAAAATAAAAAAGGGTTTAGAACAACTTGAGGGTGAGTAAATGACTACAGAATTTTATTTTGGGTAAAGATTCCCCAAAGAGTAAACAACTTTGTAGACTTTCATCAGGCACAAAGCACAGATAATACTGGTGGTCTTGACAAAAAACATAAACAGCCAAAGACAAATCATTTGTGCCTTGTTTTTAGAGGGAGCGGGTGTTACCTAATTGGGCTGTTTGCGATATCAGTGTCTTTGGCATGCACACGGCCAACCAGCGTGCCATCTGGGGAGTTCTCCTCCACCTCAAAGTTGTAGCTAGGAGCCATGAAGTTTGGGGGCTCATCTGCATCTTCTACTGCTATTTTCACAATGGTAGTATCTTTGTATGGACCCCAGGCAATGAAACGGGCATCCACATGTGTGTTGGAGGCTTCAACCTTCAGTGTGTATGATCGCTTGGTCTCAAAGTCCACAGGCTGAAAACAAGAAGTCATGACTCATTTTAATTTATACTATTTTTGATGGACGCTGTCAATAAAAAATAAATGAATAAAACATTAATAAATACAATTTTCAGGAATTCCTGTGCAGGTTCAAATATGTAATTTGACTGAATACTACATGGAGGACAAAATATTAATTACCAGCTATAAAGGGTTTGAGCAATAACTATAATCGTGAATATATTATCAATAAATCTACAGAAATAAAACAGAAAACACAAGTGGAACACAAAAGAAATGTAGGCATAGCATCACTCACCATTTATTTGCATTGATTTATATATATATATATATATATATATATATATATATATATATATACATACATACAATGAAAGTGAATTGTGATTGAGGTTGTTATTTTGCCTAACATCTCTGTTTGTGATGACTGGATGGAAGACAGTCATACAAGTTTTGAACCACACATGATTGAGTCCATGACATAATTGTTATTTTGGTTTTCATCCCTTTAATATCTAACCACATTTTGAAAAAGTCTAAAAGAAACACGTTTTGGAGAAACTGACTAGAGGGCAGTGTTGCAATACATTTGAGAAGGAGATGGAATTATATAAAGAAGCACGTAAAGCACAAGGATATCATGGATCTAGCAGACATTCAGTAGTAATGTTACAGATCACACTACTTCTCACAATTCTCAAATTTAACCCACATGCCATTTAAATGCAATCAAATGAAAAAACAACATTGTAAGAACAACTGTACTATGTACAACCATACACTAGTCATTTGGTCTGCTTCTGCATGGACAGTTTTCACACATCCGCCTGTGTTCTGATTAGCCTGTCTCACCCGTCACACCTCACGGTCACAAATTACTAAGTGAGAATTACACTTAAAGGGTACATATCAACTCAAATACACACTATCAAGTACACATTATGGCTAGCTCAGTTTTTGATTGGTTCAAAGTTATTTTTCTTGCTTTCTTGTTCCCTTTCCCCAACCTTATTGTTTTCTTTTCTTTGAATCTCTTTAATGGAGCTGCCAGCAGTGGAAACAAGTATGACCCAGTTCTTTCCTCCAACAGGTTGGAAACCATTCTCTGTTTATCCAGACAGAATGGGTTCCTCTCTTTTTCTTTCTCCCTCTTTTCCCCCTACTGCAATCCTTTATTTTGGCACCTAATAATTCCCAACTGAACATAATCAAGAGCAGATAATATTCATATTCACAATAATGCTACATATCTTCTTAATATTCAGCCTGTGTCGCTTGCCCACAGTTGAAACAGAATACTTGATTAAAACCCTGGCAATTCAGTCAGTAATTTCGACTTCAATTTTCAACATGCTTAGAAGAGCAAAAGGTGATAATTTCCCAAGAGGTGTATCAGCGAGGCATTGTGTTATTGAGTGAAGCAGCATTGCATCAAGCTGATTGTTGTTGGCATACCGTATTGTCTGTTCTCTCACCCTTCTGCTCGCTTCACCCCCTATTTACCTTTTTGGCAATCTGAAAAGGCACTGCTGTGGCCTGTGGACATGGTCTAAAAACCAAGCGAGGCTAACAATTACAGCCCCTTCCTCCAAACCTTTCATGCTCTATAAACACCTCTTTACACAAACAACATCCAAGATGCTGATGATTCACCAGGTTGCAAAGCTCAAACAAACAGAACAGTAATGCAATAATTATATACTGCATACATTTTCTGACTAATGACATAATATAGAATTGGAACTTAAGCTATGGGATGAAATAGAGCAGATCACCAGCAGGTGGCACTCTTATGGCTGCGGAAAGGGTCTCTTTGGCTCTCAGGCTGAAGCGGCTGAAGCTGGTTGGTGGCTTTCAGGCTGCTAGGGACACTGAGAGAATTCCTTTTAGCCATAGGCAGTGGGGGTATGGATGGGTGGCAGCCTAATCTGAGTGGCTGTGTAATTGTTTGCATAATCCAGGGCCTCAGAGCAAGGGAGGAATCGCCCATGCTCCAACCCAAACTTGCAGCACAGCATAGCCCAGATCAGCCCCCCTCAGATGGAGAAAGAGAACTAGCTATTGAAGTTAATGCTCAGCTCAGATATAATAAGGAAGGGAAGGCAATGTCTTTGCAATTCAAGAGTTGAATGGTGAAAAATCAATGCAGCCCGACTGCACAACCCAAGGCCACACATATGTGTATCTATGCAAATATGAATACAAATAAATAAGCAAATAAGCTATATGCAAATAGTTCCTCAAGAAAAGAAAAAGAGAGATAGGGAGTAAAATAGAAAACTTCAAATCAATGACAGAGCCCCTTCCCTAGGGGAGCCTTCAGTATTTGCAAACAAATGCATAGTGTGGTGGGATCCCGACAAGGAGACAAAGGGCCTTTCTGCCTGTCCACTAATCATCAAAAGTTTCCCTTTAAATAATAATTGGATTAAACTTTTTGTTGGGAGTTTAATATGAAAAACAAATGTCACTGACAATTTAGCTTGAGATGTGATTCATTTTAATATGCTCCAACTCATTTCTATGGTATCCGCAAACAGTGATTTGATGTCGTAAAACTCAAAGTGCTTAAATGACGTGAGAGCCGTTATATGATTGACTTCCATGACTCACATGATCAAAGTTGACAGTTACCCTTTCCCCCAAAATAAATGCTGCCCTCAAGTGTATCAGAGAAGCTCTTATATCTGAGTTGGGAAATTATTATTATAGCATGTCACACATTCAAGAAGAAATGCATTTCAAAAATCCACAATGAACGATGACAAAAGCACTTTTTTTCTAGTATGCCAGTACATAGCATAAATTAATACACCTATATCACTTTTACACAACCTATTTGATTTAGTAATGCATGGTATCTAACAGCTTATTAATATATTTGCTTAAAACACACAAACAAGGGTGAGTCAATATGTTTACATAAGTTTACTATACTATATAATTTACTATTTGTTCATATATAACACATTTATATAATTTAAATAAAGCACTGAAATTGATATAATTTTGCTAAGTTGTTACTTTCCATCAACGTGCCATGTCGACACATCCCTTCTGATGTCACATATTGGCAACTCTGGTATCATTTATAAAATCCTGCAACTTCTCTTGGCCATTAATTGCGATATTTCCGACACCACTTTAAGGTCGCAAAAGCTGGAGAGATTGATATCTCCTTTTAATCTCGCTACCCAACCCCCTCTGTTTTCCTCATGCTCACTTCCTTCCAATCGCATTCACACTTACATAACAAGGCATAGCATACACACATACTACTTTGGCAATGATCCACTCTATTGAAATCTCACACTCTACTAGTTCCCTTTGGCCCTCCTTACCTTCTTCAGTTTGATGACAGCCTCTTGGGTCTCAGAGTCCTTCGTGATCTCAAAGAAGTTCACACCATCTCCATCCAAAATGCGATAATCCACCAGTCCGTTCTCCGCCAGATCTGGATCTCTGGCCTTCAGTCGGCCAACCTCCTCTCCAGGAACCTTATCCTCTGAGACTGACATGGCATACACACCTGTGGAGGAGGAGAGTGATTGAGTCCCAGGAGCTCTCAGCAAGGGGGCCAGAAGTTAATATGGATTATAATATCTCTGATATTGAGGTGCTTCTAGCAGTAGCTATGTCACTGTACACATCACTGGTCTTCCTGTTCCTGTTTCTGACAGCACGCTGCACGAATGTTTGTAGCCTGCTTAGAATTGATTATTCTTATTCTTATTCTCTCGTTCATCTTTTTATCCTTTGTCAGTGTGTACGTGTTTTGGGTTTTTCCCCTTTTCTACTGTTTCGGCTGTTTATTTTACCTGTTGCTGCTTGCGCCTAGCTCGAGTCTGTGTTTTTAGCCAGCTAGCTTTTTTAGCATTGCTTATATATCTGTTTTCAGCCTTTAATCCTTAACATCTTCCTTTTTTCTGAGCACCCCCCCCCCCATTATTCACTTATCGCGAGACAACTGCGTGTATTTTCCACATATATCCGCTTTCTATTTTTATATTATACATGTGATCCTAAATAGGCAAGAGAATTATGTTGGCATTTGTGGAGTTGTATTAGCATGGTTTAGGTCATATTTAACAGACAGCTACCACTTCGTTTATGTAAATGAGGAATTGTCAAACCAAACAAAAGTAAAGTATGGAGTGCCACAGGTATCAGTTTTAGGGCCTCTGCTTTTCTCCTTCTATATGCTTCCCCTGGGAGATCATCAATACCCAACTTCATATTTCTTCAAACCTGATGAGATTTCACAATTCTCCAAATTAGCAGAGTGTGTCAATTAAATACAAGACTCGATGGCCAGAAATGTCCTTCTACTCAATTCCGACAAAATAGAGGTACTAATTATTGGACCATAAACCTCTAAAAATAAGCCACTAAAATATAATTTGACTCTCAATGGGTGTACTGATACATTATCTTCAACAGTGAATACCTTTTATATTTCATACCAATCTGTCCTTTGAAAATCAAACTACCAATATTTGTAGAACAGAATTCTTCCACCTAAGAAATTGTAGTGCTCTACGTTTAGGAGCGGGTTTGGTTATTAGCAGTAATTAATAATTATCAAAGATAATTATCAATTATTAAAATCAATAGAACATTGATTCGAATCAATGTTAGCTTTTTAATCCTTTAAATCAACAATCACCAAAGATAACCATCAATTATCAACATCAATATGGTATTAATTATTATAAAATACAATCATTAATGATTAAAATCAATGGAACATTGATTAGAATAAACGTCATGGTTACTGTTGTAACCTCCGTTCCCCGAGGAGAGGAACGAGACGTTGTGTAGAATGAAGTGACACAAGGGGTCTTCCTGGGATGCCAAATGTACCTCTGAACCTGAGAAAAGGCCAATGTTAAGTTGGAAGACAGAATTTGCATGACCCGCCCCGGGCATACGGGTATAAAGGGGAGCGGGGCAGCAAGCGCCAGTCAGGATTTTGCTATGAGGAGCTGAAAATATGGTACGGCCATTTACAGTGGTACGTCTAGTGCTGTGGCAGGAGGGACACAACGTCTCGTTCCTTCCCTCGGGGAACGAAGGTTACAACAGTAACCATGACATTCCCCTTCTGTCTCTCACTCGACGTTGTGTTGAATTAAGTGACACAAGGGGTCCCATCTAAAAATGCCATGCACTGAACGTGTTACGTGAACTGTCGAGACAGGTGCAAGCAGGCTACTGCGTGCTAGAGGCAACTGTGTCAGCTGCACATAGCCCTCCCCAACGCCCCCAAAGAGATGTCACATACAGACCTTAGGATCACCGCACCCCTGAGGTGGGGAACAGGCGCTACATGACTAGTCTCTCACATAGGACGTGAATCGGCTGGGGCTATCTTAAAGCTATGAAACATGTCGGGGAAGGCGGTCTTTCCCGGTCCTATTCTTTCAGGGGGAAAAGACCCCGCGGAGGCCACATCCTGCCCAGTCTAGGGGGAGGTAACGTGTGGCAAATACGCCACAAGGGTTGTGAAGCCGTACGTGGGAAATGGCACGGTGGTAGGCCCAGCCCAGTGCTCTGCAGATGTCTGCTAAGGAGGTGCCATGGGCCAGTGCCCATGAGGATGCCACACTTCTCGTAGGGTGTGCTCGAACCCGCAAGGGTGTGATAAGCTAAGGAAATAGCATCAATGACCCAGTGAGCTAATATCTGTTTGGAGATGGCGTCTTTCCCTTTCCGCCATCTGCCAAAGCAGATAAAGAGCTACTCAGAACATCTTGAACTCTGCGTATGCAAAGCACGTACCGGACACAGCAATGAGAAGGCTGGGTCTGCCTCCTCTCGGGGCAGCTTGCTTGCAGGCTCACGACCTGGTCCCTGAAGGGGGTCGTATGAACCTTGGGCACGTAGCCCGGTTGCGGCCTCAGGATAACGTGAGAATGTGCCGGACCGAACTCCAGGCAGGTGTCGCTCTTGATGGAACGCAATCAGGAGGGCCATCTTCAGGGAGAGGGCCTTGAGATCAACTGAATCAAGCAGCTCGAAGGGGGGTCTCTGAAGGCCCGAGAGCACCACAGAGAGATCCCAAGAGGGGAACAGGCTAGGCCGGGGAGGGTTAAGTCTCCGGGAGCCTTTCAGGAACCTGATAATCAAGTTGTGCATACCTAGGGACTTGCAATCTACTGTGTTGTGGTGGGCTGCGATAGCAGCTACATACACCTTAAGGGAGTCAGGGAATACCAGAGCGGGCATTGGGAGTTGTCTTGGGAGGCAAAGAGATCTATCTGTGCCTTGCCGAATTGGTTCCATATCGGCTGGACCACCTGGGGGTGGAGCCTCCACTCTCCGCTGGGTGAAACCTGCCGCCACAGGGTGTTCGCCATCGTGTTGCGGTTGCCAGGGATGCGAGTGGTGCGCAGCGACCTGAGTTGCGGCTGACTCCAAAGGAGGAGATGGCAGGCGAGTTGTAACATATGGCGAGAGCTCATGCCGCCTTGCCAATTAATATATGCTACCATCGTGGTGCTGTCTGAACGGATCAAGACGTGCTTGCCCCGGATTAGTGGGAGAAACCTCCGTAGGTCAAGAGATACAGCCAACAACTCTAGGCAGTTGATGTGCCCACACATTGCTGGGGACCTGTCCAGAGGGCAGCGGCAGCGTGCCTGTTGCACACGGTGTCCCAACCATGCCTCTGTGGTTACCACGACAAATCTGGACACTTGCTGCAAGGGGACTTTGGTCTGCAGAAAGCAGAGGTCTGTCCAAGGGTTGAAAGTCTGACGGCAAGAAGGGGTGATTGTCACACGGTATGTGTTGTGGTGCCATGCCCATCTCAGGACTCGAGTCTGTAGCCAGTGCTGAAACGGTCTCATATGCATCAACCTGAGCAGTGCGGCCGCGGGTGAGGAGGCCATATGCCCCCCAGGAGCCTCTGGAATTGTTTTAGAAGAACCACTGTGCCGGGCTCAAAGAGAGCGAGGCACCTGAGCACTGACTGAGCGTGCTCATTGGTGAGACGCGCTGTCATTGAGAATGAGTCTAACTTCATGCCGAGATAAGAGATGCTCTGAACCGGGACGAGCTTGCTTTTTTTCCAGTTGACCTGAAGCCCTAGACGGCTGAACACACAGTAACTCTGGAGTGGTGGTGGTGTAGTGGTCTAAGCACCATAACTGGTAATCTGGTAATCAGAAGAATGCTGGTTCGAGCCCCACAGCCACCACCATTGTGTCCTTGAGTAAGGCACTTAACTCCAGGTTGCTCCAGGGCTGTAATAAGGGCTCTGTAAGTCGCTTTGGATAAAAGTGTCTGCCAAATGCATAAATGCATAAATGTAAATGTAAACTCTCGAGAGTGAGCCAGGATGAGCCAATCATCGAGGTTGTTGAGTATCCAGTCGCTTTGGATAAAAGCGTCTGCCAAATGCATAAATGTAAATGATAAATGAGTATGCCCACTTCCCTTAGCGGGGCAAGAGCTGCCTATGCGATCTTCGTGAAGACGCGAGTGGACAGGGACAGGCCGAAGGGGAGGACCTTTTAATGATACGCCTGGCCGTCGAATGCGAACCTTAAGAAGGGTTCTACCCTTCAGGTCTACAGCGCTGAAACGAGGCGGGTGCCAGGCAAACTGAATCACATATGCGAGTCGGATGGTCCTGGCCAGCCAGCGCGACGGATTGGGAAGTGAAAGCCACGCATCCAAACTCCACACAAGGGGTACTAACGGGACGATCGCTTTTTACTGGGCAGGGCTTCGCGGCAGGGGGGGGATTTCTGTTCTTCGTGGCAGAAAAGTGTCATGGGTGCTGAGAAAAGACTCAAAGCACTTACCTTGCTCCACGCACCCGGCAGGGGGCGTGTTAGAGACAGAGGAAGCGGTACTAGAGAGGCGTCTTCGGAACTCGTCAGCGCCGGCCTGCCGGGGCTGAGCAATCGTGGGGCTAGAGGTGAGAGAACTGCATCCGGGGAGCCAGGACTTTAGAGTTTTGGGGCTGCGGTGCCGTGAGAACGGTGCACACCGGCTGGATAAGCCAGGGAGTGAGGTAATCGCTCTTTATTGAGAATGTGGGTGCCGCAGCCCGAAGACGGTGTGGCAAATGAAACAAGGATTCTCCTCCCGGCCATCCACTGGGGTACGGAGTGGTCTTGGTAACAGCTCCGGAGCGAACGTCTGACTGCCTCGGTTGCCCGTCTCAGGAGTGCTTCGGAGCATTCCTGGTCCTGGGAGGGGTCCTGGAGACAGCAGGACGTACGCCGCATGCAAGGTGTTCGACGCTGTGTAAATCCCCATGAACCACCCGCCCCCTGGCATGCTTGCTTGCTTCCGTCTGAGCTCGGGATGAGTGCGGCTCGCCTCACGGCCAGCCGGTATTCTCCCTTGAGCCCCCGGAATTGGATGACGACATCAGTTGAGGCGGAGCTACCTGTTGATTAGCCGCAGGGGGGATGCCCTCACCGAGCAGGCTGGGCACGCTGGTTTGACGGCCAACCTCTGAGAGCGAGGTCGGTGGCATAGCGCAGTTCACGCAGCACGTCGGGGTCGGAACTACCCAGGTGCAGATCTTTGAGTGCCTTGGCTTGGTGAACTTTCAGGAGAGCCATGGCATGCAGGGTGGAGGCGGCCTGTCCGGTGGCGCTGTAGACTTTTGAGGTAAGTGATGACGTCATTCTACGGGCTCTGGAGGGGAGTACCAGGCAGTCCCGGCAGGTGGCGGCATTCTCGGACACAAGTGGATCCAACCGCTCTGTCCACCTGGGGGACCTCCATGTACCCGTGGGCCACCCCGCCATCCAGGGTAGTTAGAGCGGACGAGCGTAGGGGTCGATTCCAGGCAGTAAAAGGTGCCCTCCACGACTGCGTCAGCTCGCCATGCACTTCCGGGAAGAACGGAACCGGGGGCGTGGCTATGAGCAGTGCCCTGACCCAAGGAACCGATCGAGTAGCCGTGGGGGGTGGGGGGGGTGGCGGAGGTTTCCAGTCCAGCCTCGTGCTCACGGCGGCCTGGGAAATCATAGCGCACAAAATGGTGGACGTGACTCGTGGAGAGTACATCACGCAAGATTTTCAGAGTGCTGATGAGAACCAAGAAATATGATCATATTAGCCTTATTTTATCATCGTTACATTGCCTTCCTGTTAAATTTCATATTAATTTTAAAATTCTGTTAACTACGTACAAAGCTTTGAATGGTCTAGTTCTGCAGTCCTTAAGTGACCTTATAGCATGCTATATTCCATCACATTTATTACGATCACAAAATTCTGGCCTGTTAATAGTTCCTAGAATAACAAAATACACAAAAGGAGGTAGATCCTTTTCATATTTGGCTCCTAATCTATAGTCTCCCTAGCACAGTTCGGAAAGCAGACACACTCACTCAGTTTAAGTCTAGACTAAAGACTAATCTATTTAGACAGGCATACACCTGATTTATCCATAAACTCACATTTAGGCTACTTTAGATAGGTTTGCCGGAACCAGAAACAGTGATCATGATCTATAACTCTGTAATAAATTTAATGGCATCTAGGCTAATATTATTTTATTTCTTTCCCTGACCCAACCTAAGGACTCCTATCCTGAGGTCACCAGAACCGGTTGGATCAAGCTCTATTCCTGCTTCGTGTCGCACTCCACTGCTACGTGTCGCTCTGTAATGATGAATAATAGCAGCTGAGGCCAGCCTAACATCACTTCAGTCTATTACGATGGACTTCAGAGGATGAACTAATGCCAACTCCAACCACAATGGGATACTTCATATGCCATTGTCTAAACCTTGGACTTAGGATAGACCTCACCAAAATGACCTGGTTGAACTGCGATACACCTGTCTGCATCACATCCATCTAATGATGGACTACACTCTTGAAATTGAATGCATAGACTATCAATTAATTGCCAACAAAACCCTTCATCAGCCAACTAACAAGGACAATTGCATATATGTGAACTTCTGCAGTTAATACAGGATGCACTTCAAAGACTTTAGTCATTAATCTTACAATTCATACAAAATCTTTGTTTAAAAATTGACCTTTAACACTTACTTAGTTTAATAATTTTAAACCATGACTTGCACTATACATAAGTAATATTGGCATTATATTTATGATGTTAGTCAGAGCGGAACTGGCCTTCACAATGAGTCTGGTTTCTCCAACGATTATTTTTATCCATTAACCAACATCTTATGGAGTTTGTGTTCCTTGCCACAGTCACATTGGGCTTGCTCACTGGGGTTATAAATACAATTATTATTTAATTACTTATTTTTAAACACAATTACAAATCGTTTTTGATCAAACTACACAATTATGACTCTTAAGACGTTATAAATATTACAGTTTTATCTTCTGTTAATGCTTGATCTTCTGTAAAGCTGCATTGCAATAATGTGTGTAGTGAAAGGCGGTATACAAACACAAATGACTTGACTTGAGTCACAGGCAAGAAAAATCATGATCACACTGCCCACCCAGGTGTATAGAGGCTGTTTGCCACACAAGTGCTACCTTCAGCTGCCTGGCACCTGTGAGCTCTTAGCTAGTGGGAACCTTAGTGACTGTATGTGCAAAATGTATTGTTTTGAGCTAAAGTGAGAGTCTATGTGTGTGTGAATGTGGTTGGGGGCGTGAAGATTATAACAGACACCTGCCTGAGGCTGGGGCCATCTGAAGGACCATATGACTCCACTCCCTGTCTGCTAAGAGCCAAAAGCTTCAGCTGCATTGACAAAAATAACTCCCACATGGTAAGGAGGTCATCATGAAGAAAGGCCAGTGCATGTAAATGGGTCTGCTTTTTCAATCAGCTCCTCAATAGTAATAAAAAGCAGCATTCACATCTGGACTTTTTTGTGAACTAATATAAATCTGAAAGCACACTCAGGCTGTGGTTTCAAAGTCTGTTTCTTATAGGACAAAAAACTCAAAATTGAGCCTAAAAGAGACAACTGACTGTTCAAGCTGCATGTCCTAAGAAAATGGAACCACATTACATATCAGAAGCTCACATTCTCATCCGTATTCTGAGCCAGACTGCTGTCCACATTATAAAAGCTTCTCCCTGAACTTTTCCATCATGCAGTAGGATCAAATCTACTGGTGCAGTAGATTTAAGGATCTGCCAGCCTAAGCTATTCATTGTGGGCAATAACCTTCTAATGTACAGTTTATTTTGGTCCGTGAGTAACGGTCTATAGCGCCACAAAAAACAGGGCTTGGGTAGAAACTGCAGCTCTGGGACCATGCTGCATTCTGCTTAAGTCAGTGAAAAGCTTCAAGTCCCTTTGCTGCCAACCCTGAGGATCAAAGCGCACAAAAAAGCAAAAGCTCGGAGGAGATTTATATGGCCGATTACTGCAACAAAAAACAAATCTATGCGCTTAGTGCGCAGAATAATATCACATTGGCAACATGCGAATGCTAGCTAATGCTGCCTATTCCTGCTCTCTTCAGTATACACAAAAACTGTAAATATTTTATCCAGCCTTTCACTCTCAAAAGACTTGATGTCATCATGATTGTGCTGAACGTTTAATGAACATTTGAGTAATTAAGTGGTGATATTTTCATGTTAACATCTGTAGTTCGTATTAGCATATTCTGACTTGGACCTGAAGGGCTTGTCAATGTTAATATGTGGTTTGAGAACTGAAGTGTCAAGAAAAATGAGCTGTACACTGGCTAACAGCAAACTCTTCTCCCTTGGTGCATTCACAGCAGAGGTCAAAGTGTAGCCAGCCAAAGAGCATGGCATGGCCAAAGTGACTGTAATAAAACTTGATAGGGATGGAGGGGGGATGGAAAAAGATGGATGGATGGATAGAGAGGGTAAAAGAGAGGGTAAAAGTGAGGGAAAAGAGATCACATGTATAATATAAAGAAGAAATTATCTCACCCTGAGCAAATTTAGGAGGGTTGTCATTGACATCGGTCAGGGTGATTTTAACCTGAGTGGTACCTGACAACCCACCCATGTGTCCACCCATGTCCTTGGCTTGGATGACAACATCATATTCCTGCCTGGCCTCTCTGTCCATGTTGGGAAGAGCTGTTCGGATTACTCCTGCAGAAACACACACAAATAAATGACATGCTCAGATAATAAACAATCATCCAGGGCCTGCTATGATCTTACGATTTAGGACATTGCTGTAAATCAAGTCTGTGTGACAGGTGACTGTCCAGTCCAAATGCACAGCTTCCAAACAGATGTGATTTTCAAATGACTAAAATTCCTGATTTCAATTGACACTTTACTCTGCTAGTTGACATCCAGCTCTGATAAGAATTTGTTGATCTCATTATTTGCTGAGGTTCATTAAGCACTTAATGTATTCCCCCATATTGAAAAAGTAATTCATGTGGGACAGTTGTATGTTGGCTTTGTTAGTACCTTACAGATAAGCCTGGGGTGAATTGGAAATACCAGCACTGCACAGGATCAGGCAAAATATCCAGCTTTAGTTTATTAGCAGCATCTGCTCTATCCCTTTTGACTGCCACTGGGACATTGTAGGACTAATCTGACCACAGGTTAATTTAGCTCTGAGAATGCAAGGTGCACTCATGAAGCGTGAAAGACTACCCTCCTCATTCCCAATCATCACACCATGGTAATTGAATTGAAGCCAAACATGAATTTGCTCGTGATGCATATTTGAAGGCATGGTTAGCTACACATACAAAACATTGAACCAGTAAAACACCATTACTGGGGACTGTACCTGTTTGTGGTTCCACAGAAAAATAAGGCTGGCCCTGTAGGATGCTGTACACAAGCCTGGCACTGTTGCCGTATGTGGGGTCATCTGCATCTGTGGCAGTGACCTTTATAACTGATGTACCTGAAGAAGAAGGCAATAATGTTGACTCAAAAGCAAAAAAAATAGGGATCCAACACTTTTGGATACTTGCCCCAAAGTGTGAAAGATTTCCCAGTCAGAGATACACCACCCACCGACATTCACAGCACAGAATAATAGAGATTTTGCAACATAGCAATTTCTCATGTTATGAACTAGAGTTTGAATGCCCTTAAGAGTATTTCAGAATGGGCAGAGTTTAAAACCAAGAAGAGATGATCTGATGAACATCTCAGGTGCCATTCTCAATCTCAAGCCCATCTTTGCCTCAGGCTGCATGTGAGTTTTAACTTCAACTAAGCAAATTTTCCTGAAATCTGATTCTTTTTACCCACATAAATCAATTTACCCACTATGTTTACCAACTTGTCTAACACTATTTGGAACTGACATGGCCAAAACTGACCTTTCCAGGATCCCAGCAGAGCTGTGAATGGGGGTATCGGGGTAAAAGATTGTTACCTCATGACAGGAGAGCATTAATGATGATGTATTACATAGTGAAAAAAGCAGTAAACACATTCAGATACACACAAACAAATGTAGGTGCACAAACACACATACACCTAGATAAGTCAGCAGTCTGACTGCAAAAAAACAGTTGAAACAAGAGTACCGACTCACTTTCTGAGAGTCAGGTTTCAGCTGTTTTTAATAATGCATGAGGAACAAGTTGTCAGGCATAGTTTCATAGAGAAAGAGAATGAACTTGACAAAAATGCTTTTCCAGAGGTCCAGACTCACCAACGTTGGACATCTCAGCCACACGTGCATAGTAAGGCCCGTGAAGGAACTCTGGAGGATTGTCGTTGATGTCCTGCACCTTGACAATGAACTCTGAAGGAGGCTCCAGAGGTTTGTTGGTATCTCTGGCCACAGCCTGGGCATTAAGGGTGTACTGGGCCTGTTCTTCTCTATCCAAAGTCTTTGTGGCATGAATGTTGCCAGTTTTGTCATCAATGACAAAAATAGTGCCTGCTCCCTCGCCTGAGAGAATGTATTTAATATTTCCATTTCCTGAATCGACGTCCGAATGAAGCTGGAAGGAAAGACAGTGAGAGAAAATATGTTAGTTAAAGTTTTCCAATAACAATGAGTACACCCATATAGACTATGTGGTAACCTGAAAGGAACACTGACTCTGAGGTAGAATGCTTTTAGCTGATCTTCAGTGACCCATGATACCATCTTCACTAGAGTATCACATTAACACACTCATAACTTACACTAATATACATGATAGCCTGCTGCATCAGCTGTGTGTTCAGCAGGGGAAAATGCTTCTACTGAGTCCAAATGTTCATTACTCTCAAGCAAACATCAACTTTTCACATAAAATGAGAGCAGACCTCATTTTATTGATGCTTTATTGTTTATGCTGCACACATACTTTTTAAAACTGTTTTGAATTAAGGGATGTTGATTACACTGGTTAAAATGAAATTAAACTCCTGACACAGAAGATCCCTACTCAATACGTTTAAACCTTCAGTTCAGTTCAGGTAGGAATTAAAATTCCAATGTGCTGTAGGTTGGCCATGTAACTATCAGGTAGGCCCATATATCATCCATTTCCCTTATGCAAGAACCAAAGGGGACTGCACAATTATTAAAAAGGAAATCCAATTTATAACCTTTAATCAAGTAGGCCACTGATTGCTTTTGTAGAACAAATGGAGGATATTGCAAGGACTCTGTCTATAATGAAAACCCCACTGACTTTCATTCACAGCGTAACCTTAAGAGAAAAGAGGGGGAGCGAAGGAGAGAACGAGTATAAGGACAACAATAAATGAGTGTGAAAGTTGCTTACCCGACCTACTAAGACGGGATCTGGGCCTGTGTACTCCTCAATGACAAAGAACTGGTTCCAGACCCAACCACGTTTGGAGCGGTGAAGCACCTGGCCCTCTTTGCCCCTCTCTCTCTGTCTGTGTAAAGAGAGATGATGGCGATGGCCGTGCTCATGTGAAACTGAGACATGGTATGTTGCTGCTGCTGTTGTCCATAGTGCAGCACCCAAACACAAGAAGAACACCTGCAGTCTCAGTCCCTCCCTCATCCTGCACACACTCTCCACTTCCTCTGGGCCTTCCTGTTCACAGCCCTCTGAGTATTAAGGTCCAGAGATAATCTGGTATAGTCTCTAAAGGGGTTGAGGGGTTGAAGTCAAGTGGACAAGGGTTGCAGACCTCACCAGATTTGACTTCCCACGCAGATATCCATCACAAAGTTGTACTTTGCCTCTCTTTCTCCCTCTCTATATGGACCTTAGTCTGAAAAATGTGAATAGACATGTCATTGGTCACATAAGTGAGCACAGAGTATGCATTTAAAACATGGGTTTCAGACCACACTGGATTCAAAGTTAATTTGACTGTTGAAATGTATTAATTAATTGTGTAACTGTGTACCCTGAACTAATTAAGCATATGAGGTTATAAGCCCATACGCTATTATTCAATTAGGCATTACGCAGTCAGTGGTCTACAAGCAAGCAATACTTGTTACAGCAAGTTATTCTCCATGATGCAGAATATAAACCACAAGGCTCAACAGGGATCACGGCTGTTTATTTCAGAAAGTAATGTACAAGAACTTTGTCTCATTCCCAAGGAAAACAGCTTCAGAATAAATAAAAAACATATACAGTACGTATTAAGTGTGTGGTCAATCACCTTTTCCAGAGTTCGTCTCTGTCAATGGCATCCCTTTCCAAATCTCTATCCTGTGTAATCACTTGTCATGTAACACATCCCATAATTAACCACTTGAGGTGTTGGGTGAAATTCTATAATGGTTGTTCATCGCTCTCTGTCTGGGTGTAGGTGGAAGTGGTATGGGAGTTAGGCCCATGGGTATTTTCTCATCCACTGAGCCACTTACAACCTTCAGCTTTGACAACAACCACCACGGTGGCCTGTCGCACCCACACACACACTCTTACGCATACACTGCAACATTCAAATCCTCACTTCATAGACGTAGGAAGCAGGGGTTTTTAAAAGTGGGAAAGGCAGTTGAGGGGTGGATAAGAGAGAGAGACTCAAAACCTAACCAATCCCCAGTCTGCAAATCTAAGCTCGTAAATATTTGTCAAATAAAGTTCATCCAGAGGAGAACTAGGTGCCCTAACTCTGTCAGGACATATAATGATTAAATTATATTGCTTCATGCTGTTCTCAGTCTTGGCTGTAAATTGGCAGTGGCGCTGGTGAAAAAAGACATTCCATTATTGACTGGCCACCAAAATGTCAACATGCTCCTTTAGTTGGAGTGGTTTTACAACCTCTAAAGCCTTCTTCTCAAGGGTGTTTCCTGTGGAATCTAGATCAGTTACTTTGCTTAAAGGAATATTCCTGGTTACGTACAATTTAAGCTCAATCAACATTATTTGTGGCATAATGTTGATTACCACAAATAATAATTTCATTCCTCATTTTCTTAAAAAATAAAAGCAAAAAACAATGTTACAATGAGGCACTTTCAATAGAAGTTCCCTTTCATAAAGCTACACTTATGATGCTGCGCTGAGTGGAACAACTTTAGGTGTGACCAGCTGTGAATATGTGTGCAACACGTCAATGAAAATTATATAAATGATTATTATAGCCTCTGCCGGTGACATCATCGGATGCACCTGTAGCAGGGCTATAAATAGATGCTTCACCGGTGCATCGTCAGATCGTTTGTCTTCAGATCACTCTGTCTATGTGTGCTTCATGAGCCTGTCAGAAACTTTTCTTCTTTCCTCTGTAAGGAGTTAGATTTTTTAGGCAGTGCGCAGATGCCTTTCTCTTCTTTCTCAAAAAAAAAAAAAGAAGAAAAAAAAAGGAGAAAATGACTGAAAGACAGAGCAAGTGGTGTGTGTTCCCTTGTCTAAGCTCTATGGCTGAGAGGGACACATATCAGTTTCCAGGCTTCAATTAGACTGGCCACCCGAACAAGAGACCCTCAAATGCTCCAAGTTCTGTCTGGTGGTCAGGGGAAGGAACACCTCATCAGTCCCTTTCCTTATTTGATGACCTCCATGACGAGCTCTCTCGTTCATGGAAGAAACCTTATACTTCCCGTGTCTACGTGCCCTCAACGTCTATATATTCGACTATCGTGGGTGCTGAGACAAAGGGGTATTCGGTGATGCAAGTTGAAGAGAAACTTGCGGGTTATCTCTCGCCGGGTTTGGCATCATCGTTAAAAAGACCCTGTCTCCCCACAAAGCCGTGCAGGACTACTTCCACGCTAGTAGGGAAGGCTTATCAGGCAGCAGGTCAGGCTGGTGCTGCCCTGCACACTATGGCAGTGTTACAGGCATACCAGGCTGATCTGCTGAAGGACCTGAGTGCGGGTACCACGCTCGATGAGGAGGCTATCTCCGAGCTTCTTTGAGCCAAGGATCTATCTCTCTGTGCGACCAAGCAGATGGCCCGTGCCATTGGCCGGTCTATGTCTGCTTTATTCAGCACGGAGAGACACTTATGGCTCAACCTATCGGGCATCAGAGATAAGGACACAGTTTTCCTTCTTGATGCCCCAGTTTCTGGCTTATTTGGGGACGCTATGAATATAGTAATCACCGGGTTCCAGGAGGCGAAAAATCACGAGGAAGCATTCAGGCAGTTTCTTCCTCGCAGCACTCGGGGGGAGTGGCCATCAGCCACCCAGACCCGCTAGAAGGGAGGCTCAGAAACAAAGAGTGGCAAGTCGTGCTCCCCCTCGTAAAGACTTGGGACAGGCTCATCGCCCTCAGCAGCCCCCAAAGCAAGACCTCAGGGGAGTAATTTCTAAAAAGAGAAAACCCTGAAGGTCTTGCCCCCAGTCTTGTGGGGGTGGCCCCCCTCGGGACGAGGTGTGTGTATTATCCTCTTCGACCCTCCCAGTACCCCCACAAAACCTCTCCATTCCCGCCGCCTCTGGTGTTTCGGGAGTTAGAGGCTTCCAGCGAAATATTGGGTGTACCGTTGCTTCCTGCCTTATTCGACATACCCTCAACAGGAAGTGTCAAAATTAATACCATATCAGAAAACCTGGCAGCATGGAAACTTCTGCCAGGTATTTCTATGTGGGTCCTAAGAACAGTAGAAAATGGCTACAGAATTACATTTGCTCGCCGCCCTCCATGTTTCAACGGCGTGGTTTCCACTACCGTGAAACCAGAGCAGACATGTCTACTGGTGAAAGAACTGCAAAATCTCTTAGTCAAAGGGGCCATAGAACATGTTCCCCTTCCAGAGAAAGAGTCAGGTTTTTACAGCAAATACTTCCTGGTTCCCAAGAAGGGTGGGGGGTTGTGTCCGATCTTAGATCTTTGAGGCTTGAATCACTCAGTCAGGGCGTTTAAGTTCAAGATGCTAACTATCAAGACAGTCATGTCACAAATCCAACATCACGATTGGCTGGTCACGATCGATCGGTCACGATCGATCTATACTTTCATATAGAAATTTTGCCAAAACAAAGGAAGTTCCTGTTTTTTCCTGAAATGTATGTCTTTAAACCCACCAAAATTTTGCCCCATTCCACATAAATTGTCTCTGGTTACTTGACTGTAACCCTTGTTCCCTGATAAAAGTGGAACGAAATGCTGCGCTGAGTTAGCGCTTTGGGAACAACTTTAGGTGTGTCCAGCTGTGAATATGTGTGCGACACATCAATGAACATTGACCGGAATTCATAGCCTCTGCCGGTGACATCATTGGATACACCTGTAGCAGGGCTATAAATAGATGCGTCACAGGTGCATCGTCAGGTATTTTGTATGAAGAGTAGTCCTGGGGCATCCCAGTGCGGCAATGAAGCGCAGCATCTCGTTTCGCTTTTATCAGGAAACAAGGGTTACAGTCAAGTAACCCGAGACGTTCCCTTTTAAAAAGCTACACTTATGATATTGCACTGAGTTATCGCTTTGGGAACGAGAATACCCACGCCGCCGCACTGTGGATGTCCGGACCCCTTACGGTTGTGTAGTGTGCTCACAAGAGCGCGAGAGGTCTCAGACATGAGCTAGTGATGTCGACATAAGAGCACGGAGTGGCATGAACATAATAAGGAGGGACAAGTCTAACTTGTATTTATTTATTTATTGGTAATCAACATTATGCCACAAATGCTGTTGATTGAGCTTGAAACCGGAATATTTCTTTAATCAACATGGCTGGTGTAGAGATACAAGGAACTCATTGGTGAAGGACATTTTTCATCAATGCAATATCAAAGAAAAATGCTATAAATTAAACCAGAAAGGCACACAAAGCATCTCCTTGTTTGAGGCTAAGATTATGTAACTGACATATATTGCACTCTATAGAAAGAAACACTTTGATATAGACTGCATATCTCTCAAAAAAGCTCCATCTGTACTATGTTAGAATGAGACTGGACACATCTAATGTCTTGGAGACATCTCTTCATTTTCAGGGCCTTTTCTTATTCAACATATGAAGAAAAACTCTGTTTAAACCACCACCATTTATGATTTGTGAAAAAAATAGATGATTACAGAAAATGGTTAAACCCCAGACTGATGTATTCCAGGCCTGACTACAACTTTTGTACAGCAAACCAAGTCTACAGTAGAGTCACTCAAATATGATAAATAATTTGCATATACAACCACATCTTTAACAGTGATGCAGTAAGTTATTTGTTGATACAGATGATGCTGCCACAGCCTGTAATTACTAGTTTAGTGGAATATTTTCAGTGGAATATATTACAAATCCCTTAAAAACAATATTGAATAATACGCTATAAAATGCCAAGACCTTAATCACAATACAGAGTTATGGACTCAGTTGCCATTGTAAGAGCCTGAAATCAAAGTACCCTCTCCTGAGAATTGTTAGATTGCCTCAACCAGTAAAAATTTAAGAAATAAATAACTGGATGGATGGATGGCCAAATGGACTAACGGACAGACAGACAGATGTATAGATGATAGATACATTTCAAAATCATACAATCCTCAGAAGAAATGTCAAACTGTATCCAAAAGCTATTTTATGACCTATTGCAAGCATTCAGAAGTCTAAGAAATATATAATTGTGTATCATATCTTCTGAGACCTGAGTGATTAAAATCTATTTTGTTCTTTGCACAGTATTTTCAGTTAACAGCCACTTACCCTGTTGGTTTATGAATTTTAGCAGCTATCGCTAAACGAAAACAGAAAATTACAGAAATTCAGCTGCAAGCACACTCTGCTTCTCTGGACCTTCAACCATGAAGTTAGTATCTAAAGAAAAGTAATTTGGGAGCAAACACTAATGTGACAATGATTCCACTCAAATTTTCCCTTTACGTCGCTCTATCTTTTTACATTTTACTCACATCAAATTCACTGTTCTAGGACCAGTCTAAGAAACACCTGCATAGAACTAAGCAATAAATATAATTCATCTCTGTGTAGATGTGATATATGTTACAGTCTGCTTGCTCCCTCAGCAGCTATACACACAATTTTTTTACATAGAGTCTCTGAGTTTGCATTTGTATCTACAGTACAGCATGTATACACATGTCCACATCAAGTATATTAAATCTAAAAAGGTAAGCAGTAAGCATCTAAGTGATAGATTTGGGGGATACCGTACTGATACTAACATTCTACCGCAAGTTATGCATTAGCTGGCTAACCAGTGTAAGATGTTGTGTAGCGTTAACTGATAATGTATGATGGCATTTGGATTGTGTAAAATAGCTTCTTGCTATTGTGCTACTATAACAAATCATGTCCAGTCTACTTTTATGCTTTATCTTTATATATGATATATATATATATATATATATATATATATATATATATATATCCTCCTTTATTGTAATAACCCATTAAGCAAATTCACAATAAAATAACAAAAGCAATAGCCAGTTTCAAACAGAAAGCCAGGTTTTTTTTTTTTTTTTTATAATAAAGTTCATTATGATAATACAAAGCTTTGCAAATCACAGAGAAAAGGATGTCACATGTTTATGTTTATTTAACCAGAGTGTGTTTAGAGCTGTAGCTAGTTTAATAATTTATTTCACACTACATCTGTATGCTTCGGTTCCGGTCCGCTTGGCAGCTAAGTGTCCATAAGTTGAATGGAAACATTTGCAGAGCCCTTTGAAGCAGCTGTTTATGAGCACTTCAGTTTGGAACAGCCATTCAACACGGTGGCCATAATTGTACTGTTGTAAATAAAACTGGTGTTGAGCAGGTAGAATTCAATGAAGCTGTCAGCTGAGGATTTGTGAGGCATCTATGTCTCAAACTAGAGACACTGATGTACTTATTCTCTTGTTTAGTTGTACATTTGGCCTTCCACATCTCTTTCTGTCCTTGTTAGAGCTAGATGTCATTTGTCTTTGAAGAATGCAGTATACACCTTTGTATGAAATCTTTCAAAAAATGTCAAGCATTGTATAGCCTTCATTCAAAAAAAATAATTATTGACTGATGAGTTTCTAGGGAAAGCTGTTTCTTTTTTGCCATTTCTGACCTAATATTGACCTTAAGACATGCCAGTATATTGCATAATGTGGCCAAGGCCTGATTAACACCTGAGAGGTCCATGGGCTGACACCTCCACCCGCTCTACTTCATCTATTTATAATAAGCCATGACTTGTGTCATGAAAAAAAAATCAGCTTTGGAGACGCAGGGAACTTAATTACCTCCAGTGAGAAAGTACAATAATCAAACAAATGCTGTCATAGCCTGTCCTTCTTGCTTAACAGTGATAAATTGATACAGAGCCACACTTGCATGCAAATTCAACCACATGCATGAATCCATTGCATAAGTTGTCGACCATAAAAACATACATTTTAAAATTTTCTTTATTAGTTATTTTATTTTACATATGCCAGAACTGAGGGCTATTTAAAGTCTTAAGTCATATCAACTCATTACAACTTTGAACCTATAGATAGAAAGTTTGTTAATAACATAAACTGTCCTTCTGTAAATATTTCTACTAACTATAACACAAATAAAAATATACAGGCGACATCTACGATTCCTTTTCTTTGCATCTTTACATTCTTTGTCTTTCCATTGATTTCGAGTTCACTTGCACCATGAAAGGCAATATACAAATCAGTTTCAGTACATACAATACTCACATTCTGACATTCTAGGAGCGCTTTTTCCTAGTCTTTCTTAATCTTAAAAATAGGCTAATAGGCCTATATAATAATAATAAACTATATAAAACATTTACTAAAATTTGATAGTTCTGTTTTAGTTCTGTTTTCTCACTGATATCTTGCACAGACCTTCATCTATGCCACGGCATAGTAGTGTGCCATAAAAGATTGTCAGGTGTGCGGTGGAAAATTATCAAAATCCACAAAATAAATCAGGACTCCAGACTGTGACTAAATATTTTCCCAAACAGTGTAATGAAACTTTGCAAGAGGTCACACTTGTGTGACTACAAAGTTGGCCGACTCTGTCGTTTTTTGTTGCGGATGAGTAATGTTAAAAGGCAAACATTCTAAACGCAAAAGGAAACAGGCTCTACCTGGATCAGTCAGCGTGGCTCAAGGCTCAATCGTCAGATCAGTGCAGAGACGTGCATTTACACGTCTGGTCTCGAGCAGATCATCATGATCGGTGCTTCGAGAAGCACAGGTTGGGTCGCGGATTCAGCATTGATTATTTGTTTAAAACCTCTATGAAAAACAAAAATAATTTGTCAATGAATAAACAATTTAAAATTGCCCCAACATTCTAAACAGCATTCTGTGTAAAATCTTTTCTAATGCTCTCTGACCATTCATTCAACATTAAAAAAATAATTGTCTGGAGCACTGTAAATAAATCCATAAATAAAAAATGTATATGCTGTGGTATTGCAAGAAATAATTAGCATGAACAAATCTAAAATTAGAATTCGAATTTTCATTACCCAATAAGCGCTCTTGTCAGCTGTGACCTCATTATACAGCGTACCTATGTTACTTGTTTTTTGCATAGCTGAATTTCAAACATTACAAGTAAACACGCTGCTAAGATGGACAGAAAACATGGACAAGTTCTTGAAAAGGAAAACTTTCGATGATGGTTTTGTTGGATAGTGGTGTGCAGTGGGATTGTTTATTCATAATAAAAATTTTTAGTTTGCCATGGCAGAAAAATGGTTGGGAAACACTGGATTAAGGAATAGCTTAAAGAAAGAAAAAAAAAAAAAAACCCTATAACGCTATTATCTTTCATTTATGCAAAGATGCTTTTCCCTCCTGAAATGTGTTTCTGAACAATGCAATGCATTTTTAAACGCAAGGAAAAATATCATAATCGCAATATCTAGCTTTTTTTGTTCAAATTGCACAGATAGCTAGCATACTCTCATCTTGTACATGCTCATCGTCCTTAATCCTGTTTTCCTCTGTACCTGTGTCTTCCTATGCCTCCTCATCACACACTGATCTCGCCCAGACATTGCCAGATGTACCCGTCACACCAATCTAGGTAAAAACAATTTAGCAAGGCAAAGACAGCTAGCTTGTCCTACTAAGGAAAGATAAAATATGATAGATAGAAAGATAGATAGCGTATCCACCTCCTGAGTCAATGGGACTGGAGTAAACATTTACAATATTTTCCTTTATTATTTTAATAATTTGAGATGTTTGGCACTGAAGCCAACACTACAGCCTCTCTTTATTCTCTATCTTTCTTTACTTTTCTTTTTTTAAGCTCCACTACAGGACCACCAAAACTCCATTATTACATTTGTACCCCAACAAACCTCACATAAATATGAACTACTGCTAATGTGGGAAATGGTTCGGTGCTAAATACCGACCTCTGATTGGTCCATACTATTTCTGGGAATCAAAAGCCAATAAGCTATTTATTTATAAAATGTTAATAAAATGCCATCCATTGGCTAAGAGAAAGTGGACGTGCCTCAGACTGAATCTCTGCAAGTGGGATTCAGCTATTTCAAAACGCTTCTTTAATTATTTCCTCTTGTCAGCCAGAGGCCCTTAGACATCAGAGGCCACTGGGCACCGGCCCAATTGGCCCAGTTGTTGATCTGACCTTGACTGTGGCAACTCAAAAACAAACACAAAGACAAGGTCAAACTTCATTTAACAAACCAAACAGCTTTCAATAGTCATCAGTGTTTGATATAATGGCAAGTGAATTTCTATAACCAAATTAACAGTTTATCATGATTACTCAAGGATAAGGTGTTGGAGTGATGGCTGCTGGAAATGGGGCCTGTCTAGATTTGATCAAAAATGCCTTTTTTCAAATAGTGATGGTGCTGTTTTTTTACATCAGTAATGTCCTGACTATACTTTGTGATCAGCTGAATGCCACTTTGTTGAAGTACCAATTTCCTTCCAAAACAGAAACATCTGTACATTATTCCAAACCTTTGCCCACATTGTATATACAGTGTATATATAACTTTAAATAATCATTGAGCAGTTAATACAGTGTGTATTACTCATGTGAATCCTACTGATTGAGTGAGACATGAAGTCATTAACAACACATTTTAATGTCATATTAGTTTATGTTTTACATGTAGCATCCTCATAATTAACTCTACCTCTAAATGCCTCACTTAGCAGTGTTGCGGGTGTCTGAATGTTTGCAAACAAGTCATTGCTCAGTTTTTTTAGACTTCTTTTTGGCTCTAAGCGAAGAACTAGGAAGCAGTCCGCGAGTGTTTTGGGGCCCTAACACATGACCTTGAGTGGCTTTTGCTTAAAATGAGGGCAATGATCAATAAATGGTTAAATTTAATAATTATTTTGCCAGGAAATTATGCATTAGCCTAGCAAAAAGTTTGTTATGGCTGTCAAGCAATGTATCAACTTTGTTCATCAACAAAATACAATCACAGGTGTGCTTTCCTGTATTCCATGGCTTCCGGAATCAGAATGGTCCAGTTGTTGCATCAGCATAAGTTTCTATAGAAAATCCAGTAAAAGTCTGGTTTTTGATAGTCTGTTGAAATTTGTGTAATAAAATTGACAGTGCACATTAGTTTATTTTACTGTAGCTCATTTGTCAGGGGTATTATGAAAATACATTTTAAAAAGTATACAGTAAGTATTGTCTGCTTATTTGATGTCTGGCTTTGAAGCCTTGCAGAACAAGTGAAGCGTTATTGGTGCTTCCTACCCTTGTGTTTATTGAGGGGAGGCATTTTAATAGCACATAAGTAACCCAGCTTTCACTTTATCATCATATATCCACTCTCAAGTAAAGTCAAGTAATTTTAAGTAATTAGTGATCATTGTGTAGTTTGATTAAATATGATTTTAAACTGTGTTTAAATTAAATACTTAAATCTTAACTGTATTTAAAACCCCTGTGAGCAAGCTGAAGGTGACTGTGGCAAAGAACACAAAACTCCATTAGATGTTGGTTAACGGAGAAAAAATTATCTTGGGTGAAACCAGGCTAACTGTGGGGGTCAGTTTCCCTCTGGCTAAACAATATTAATATAATGCAAATATTAGTTATTTGGGTGCAGTGCAAGTCATGGTTTAAAATGTGTAAGCTAAGTAAGTGTTAAGGTCCAGTGTTTAAAAAATATTTTTTATGAACTGTAAAATTAATGACTAATGTCTTTGAAATCCATCCTGGATTAACTGCAGAAGTTCACATGCATTAGTTCAAGATGCATTGTCCTTTGTTAGTTGGCTGATCAAGGCTTTTGTTAGCAATTAAATGTATTCCATTTCAAGAGTGTAGTCCATCAATAGACAAAGGTGATGCAGAAAGAGATCAATGAGTTGCATCACAGTTCAACCGATAGGTAATTTCGGTGAGGTTCGAAGGGGTCCATGCTAAATCCAAGGTTCAGACGGTGGCATATGAAGTATCCAATGTCTTACAGTTTGAGTTGCATCAGTTCATCATCTGAAGTCCATTGAAGTCCACTCTAATGGGTTGAAATACAGAACTCACATGACTGGAATCTATCTAATAGTGTTATTCCTCTGAAAAGAGACAGTTGCTCTTTTCACATCCATTGAGTCCAAAATTGTACATCAGGGGTTTGATGAAGAAATCAAATGTGTGCTTATGTAGGTGTATTTCACCACAGGCAGTGAGTGACTCTTTCTCAGCTTCTTTTTTTCAAAGGCTCTGACAATGTGAACTGTGAACTTCAGAGAAGGATGCTCCATTCTCATTCCACCCCTACATGCACCTACACGTTCTCCTTAGGCACACAGATAAAGTATTATGACAAAAAAAATATGAATACTAGATTCATCCAGGACACTAAAACCATGTTTAAAAATGGGACATTTAGAGAACCAGAGTGTCATTCAAACCTTTCTTTTGCAATCTTTCTGTAGCCAGTTGACTCTTCATAAACAATAGTGTCAACTCCGTTTTAAGTAATGGCTGGAATGCTTTTTGTCTAGAAGAGATACCATTATTTGAGATGTAAAGTAAGTTGAAATAAAGCAAATGTTTTCATTCAATGGCTAATTGCTATTTTAGGCATATAACCTAGCAGTCTTTTAAAAAGTGCAATGTAACACGAAGTCATAACCTCTAAACATTACACATGCTCATAAAGGACCTGGCAAATGAGATGTGTATCTATTCACTTCAAAGTTCTGCCATCAAAGCCTTTCCCAACGCTGTCACGGAGAAAAGAGCTTTTGGGTTTCTCATTACACAGCAGCACTTCCCCTGGTCAGTGATTGTGCTCACAAGGTGAAACCTGACTCTTAATTGACGTTCAATTACAGAGACTAATCGGTGGAGGTGTTTCGCAAACAAAAATCCCTCAGCCTGATTCACTGCAGAGTTAAAGAGCTGATTTGTATTCTAAAAAGGTGACTAATATTCATGCCTCTTTCTCCTCTCCTGCCTCCTGCACTTCCTCTGAGAGTTCGGGATTATGAATATGCTAACAATCTTGGCCAGGGTTCTTAGGTATGGTTAGATGAGAGGGAACATGATGTAACACGCAATGCCTTTCTGTTGTTGATGCAGCTGCTGCTACCACCAGGAACTTCACGCCAATGGACAACCACAGTTTCTAGGAATGACAGCTAACAACCAGCCTTCCCAGTTGAGCGCAAAGAGTCCATACTGCTCGGAGCAATGGCGGTAATTTTTGTAACTTGGACTTTAGAGATGACGCCCTTACATTTTGTCAGTGATGTTATTTCTGAAGAGCCCAAGGCTCTGCTACTCTCTGTTTAGTGGCTTAGGAAGGCAGCAAGTGCCCTTGGAGAAGAGAACTGAGTATCACCTTACTAGGGCAAACAAGGCTCAGCACTCTACTAATGTTACCTAGAACAACATGAAGGTTAGCCTCCCAAAGGCAAATACAAGAGTTCACTATATACAATGTATACATTGTATTCCCTACATACCTCAATTATGCATTCAAGAAGGTCTGTTTGACTCAAAAAAGCATTAGTCTCCATCAGACAGGTGAACAGAAATATGTCCAGGTAATAAACAGAACTCTAAAGATATGGCACAATTTCAAACAAACACCCATTGGTGTGAATACAGTTGGGCCTGTATTTGGTGGGGATGTGTATATGAGTTATTCAACCACATTACCAAAACTCATTAAAGCTTTACCTGTAATTATTAACTACAAGAATCAGCTTTTGCTCATGCCTGGTAATGGCAATTCATCTCATTATTCATCTCTGCTAACACATCACCCACATGTTTATTCATGCAAGCACAAATAGTATTTAATACTCCCAGTATTAATAACAATCTGTAAATTCTCTCAGTAAGCCTGTGCTTTTCCTGCCATAACAAATTTACAAACATAAAAATGTAAAACAAGAAATATAATAAAAAACAAATAAAAAACAATTCACAGATTAAATAAATAAATCAGTACAGTAATACGAATGTTAATTTTCATGAATAGATGTACAAATACATTGAAAGTATAATTCTTTCCCTGTTGCATATTGTAGATGGTGACATGGAAACTGAAAAAAAATCTAATAAAATAAAAAAAGTAATTTTGAGCAATTATCAAGGAAATTGATAACAAATAAACAAAAAATGACAGATAATTAGTTCAAGGAGACCCGCATGGCTATGTTAAATATAGTCATTGATGTCTATGGAAATAGCTCATGTATGGTTGACTTTTAAGATGATTCTGGAGTTTTACAGCTTCTCAGCTGATTTCTTGGATGTCATTTAACATGTTTCTAATAATTTAAGATGATTGTTTCTTTCTTCTATTTCCCCCTCTTTACACATCAATAAATTCATAATTATGTCTTCAGTTATTATGCAGCTCCAATAAGCACTTCATAGTTTCACTGTGTATCCAAGAATACTAATGATTAGGTTATAAAAACACTGACAACTGCATCTCCCATTTTTAAAATGTACACGGCAAATAAAGTCCCTGGGTCTTCTCTTTTGTCTCACACATAAGGCCACTGAAAATTTCTGTCACTGTGGAAGATACCTTGCATATTTTTCCCTTTAACTGCTACATTATAAAGAGGTGCATGGTGAGGGCCTGCCAAAGTCTCCAATTTCCAAACCTTTCATTTCCTAGAAAATGGAGGACTAGTCAGGGATTTCAGACAGCCCCATCCTGGAGGATCCGGGGAGCAAGAAACAGCGGTGTCTGGAATTGATTTGAGGCAAAAGGAAAATAACACTCTCTGGATACTTGAGGTTGGAGGACAGCAGACAAAAAGTACTGGATCCCACTCTATGAAGGGAGACACTGAATTGAAAGATAAATTAGACTGTTATGTTACTGTGACAAACTTGGGTGGATTTAGGGAGCCATTTCAAGTTGCAGAGCCCAGACAACTTATCTGACCATGCCAAGTCCAATATTTAAGTCACTAGGCATATTTCAATAAATCCCCTTCTGAATTTCAGTGTGGATTTTTTTTAAATCCACTTTTTTTTACCAATAGCATCTGCAAGCTTCTCTCATGCTGAAGCCGCTTGATTGACAGCTTCATTGTTTGCCTTTTTTCAAGATGATTGAAAAGCAAATGGCGCATTGATAAACATCACTTGATTTTTAATACCTTTTCACAAAGCTTCTCCTCTGAGAGGTTAATTCACTGAATTGGTAAACAGAGAAATTAAACCTCAGAGCCAATTCAATAGAGTGACCAACAGAAAGGAAGAAATACAAAATGATTATCAAGCTGCTCTAGCACAGAACTGCAAAGAACTAAGGATGAAATGGTGTCACCTGAAGTCAATGAATGGACTTGTCCTTAAGCAATCATTGCAGACTTTAAGAAATATCATGGCTCATATCACTATCTCATTGTTTTAAAAGTGATAAATGTGACAGAATAAACGGACTGGCTGAATTTGAAATTATTGTTGAAAGTCTCGCAGGTTGTCTACTGGTTAGAATAGAGTTTTTTTTATCTGGAACAAGGGTATAAGGGATAGACTTACAGTCTGTACAATGGCACGCAATGCAGTATATAAAGGTCACAGATTATGACATCTTGTGTTTTCTGGAGTTTCTGCCAATGACAACAACAACAACAACAACAACAAAATTTTTGAAAATATGTTCCATCAGCTGAATTATCAACACAAATTTAAACAACAGTATAACCCACTGAAATGACTGGGCTTTTATTTCTGACAGCCTTGTTTCACTTTTATCAAAGTGTAAATATGTCACTACTCTGACTAAGGTCCCATAACACTGTTGGGAGAAATCAGTATACCATTATGGCTATGCAGCATAACTGGCAATATTAATAAAAAAATACTAAAATATGTGGGGATCAAATATAGAAAAGATATAAACAAAAAGATTTCATAGCTTCTTAGCCACTGAACTTGTCTTGCTCAAAGCTGCAGGCAGTAGTCCCCAAACTGTCTTTATGGCTATTAAACAAACACAGAAGACTTCAAGGTGATGTGCAGGAAGAATCTAAGAGGAAAGGAGGGTAAATGGTATAAGCAAAGGGAAATCAAAAGGAAAGCACCTAGAATGTCAGAGCACTTCACTGCTTCCAATTTCCTCTTATCAATGATGAAGACATACAGACTCATTTGAAAAGAAAGGCTGTGGCATTACCTACAGTATACCCCTAATCCCTCCACAGAGAGCTGAGGTGCCATTTCACAGCCTTGATTCTAGACCAAACAAATGTTTAAAATGTGGTTAAACTATTCAGATCGAATTAAAACTGCATTGTTGAGGCAAAAAAAATAAAGCATTGATTAGACAATACAAAACGTGTCTTTAAAAGTCAGTGTGTGCACATATATTTTATAAATAAATAAAACCACAATGGTAGAAACAGCAGACACTGTGTTTTGCCCTTGGAAAAAAATATATTAAGCTGCTTTTCGACCATTTCTAAGGGCAATACAGAGAATGCATCTGTCTCACAACACAAGCAATTTGAAGCTCAAGCTTCCCTCTTACTATGGTTTAGAGACCCTGAGAGGTGGTTAAAACAGGGAGATGTCTGTCCTCAATCCTCAAACCCAATCCAACCCTGCTATGCACCGCTGACTCAGCAAATATGCCCTGTCTTCCTTAAAACATCTGGTGACAACTGCCTACCAGCAGGACTCATTTGAGACAGTCTCAAGCCGCCGATTAGGTGTAAATGATTAAAAATGGGAGATGGCAGTGATATAATAACACAAACCTTGGACATGTAGACCGGTGGGGAGTATACAAAAGAAAACTTAGAGAGGGAAACAATTTAAAATTCCACTTGATATCATTCATTTCAAGACCTTCTAGTTAAGAGCAATGGTTATTATAAGCACTAACTTTTCCGATCTGCAAAAATATAATAAGTGAGTAACATTTACATAAAATCTAAAACCGCAGAGCTTCAGGTTAATGAGTCATAATCCAGAGTCAATTAAGAGATGCTCTTGTCTGTCTGAGTCACTATTCAGGAAATTAGCCATCACCCATGCAAAGGCACACAGTGATTAGGTGAATTTATAGAGAGCTGCCATGACTAATTTCACAGAATATGACACGATGGCATAAAGTGTTTTAGTGCATATACTCTAGGTGATGTATGTATAACATAACCTTTAAATCACTGCAAGACAGATCAAATTACCTTACCATTAGGTCTCTTCTGTTGAAAGGTATCTTCCCCAACCAATCCTACATATAATTAGGCACCGATTCCCCTATATACATTGTTTTTTGCCTTTACATAATGACCTTTACACAAATACATAAACATCGAGACAGGTGCGTCAACATGCCTCAAGGGGCTTTCAACGTCAGTTCAGTTTTCAAGAGCAGCACAAAAGATGGCTTGTCTGCCTGCTTGATTCTGTCCCGAGCTGCCCAGGCCCCAGTGCACATGGTCACACTGTGCAGCAGTAGAAATTAATAATATAATAATCTGACAAGTATCAAAGGAAGCAGGACAATCCTCTCTTTTTCATAGCAAGTGAGAAAATGAGATTGTTAATCCTCTGGGGCTTACATTTGTTTTTGTATCTCCAACTTTGATTCCTCCGGGATTTATGAACCATCATAATCCCACAAAAAGGGAGTTCTAACTTTATTTATTTATCTGGACTAATATTTATTTATTTAAAATTCATTCATTCATTTGGTAAGTATATTTCAGTTTTAATTAAAGTTATTACTGAAGATTTATATGTAATACTTCAAACACAAAAAATTTGAATTATAAATAAAACATTATAGACTTCTGTAGGGGCTTCTGGTGTTTGTATACTAACTGGTATGTACAAATTTGATCAAAGTGGCACAAATATGAGCAATTGCTTTCAACTGCAGCACTACTATTGATTTATAATTTTTGTATCTCAGTTTAATCAAACTCTTGCTTACAATCAATAGTTCCAGTGGGTCTGCAATACACCCAAGACATATAAAGAATCCAGGAAAATCTGTCAAGGGGTAGTGATTTGGATGGATCGAAGGCTGCTTATCTATTTATAGCGATAAACTGGGAACTAGTTTACTAGTGGGGGAAAAAAAATCTGTCTTCTACCATGGCAACAAGATCCTAAATCTCACACGGCTAGAACCAAAATGTATAATTTCTGTTTAAATTTCAGAAGGCAAACTGTTTTGTTTCAATGCCTAGCATGTGTGTTGAGCTAATTTCGGGTCTGTTGTCATAAGGTTAAAGACAACAGAATAATGAAGAGTCTGAGTCCTCATTAAATGTCACCCGCACACTGATTTATCCTATGCAAGGGCCAGGGTCAGGGGTTAAGGCTCAGAAGGGGTCTAACTGCTGCAAACATTGACATTAGCATCCAGCTCCCAGGACATTTTCTTAAAATCTGGCATCTCACCTTTTGCCTTTTTTCTCACGTTGTAGACAGGACAGAATTAGTGGCTGCTGACAATCATGCCATATGGCAAAGCTAGGCTACAAGCCATAAAAAATATGACACCCCAAACAATTATAATAATGAATAAATAAATAAAAATATTCCTAGTTCATACACTAACAGAGGAGATTTGTTTGGTATGGTTGTATAAAAAGACAATAATTCAAGGTACGTTTAAAGTGAACACATCTTAAAGGTCTTGAGAGCTGTCAGATGTTGATGTCATAAAATAATGAGAGGTGAAAGCTAGCTTCAGGCAAGAGAACATTGACATGAAGATGCACATACTTTAACCACATGGCATTTACATGCATCACACATCAATATGTCACACTAATTGAATCAACTACTCTGTCTAAGGTATTTGGAGAAAAAATGAACCTAGAGATATGTTTATCAAATGTCTGAAAATATATGGTTACTTTATAATATATACAATACATATAATACTTTTATTTTTATTTTTTATTTTGTTAACAAGTGTATTTTTCCTCTTGGTTGTACTTCTGCGAGTGCAGTTAAGACAAAATATACTTATATTCAAGATCTATTCTCTAAAAGCAAGTCTAAATATCTTATATCCCGCTTCTCAGGTGAATGCCTCTTTTTGTAAAGGATTTTTATTTTTAATATTATATTCAACATTCTCAGGTAACCATTTTTTTCTTCTGCAGTATAGCTGCTAAAGAAAATGTATGTTGTTTTAAAGGAGTTTTAGATATTTATATAGGAAAACAAGCTTAAAAATTCTGACTCTCTTTCATATGTCTTTCTGTCCTTGTTAGAGCCAGTTGTCCTTTGTCTTTGAAGAATGTAGTGTACACCTTTATATGAAATCTTCAGTTTTTAGCCTTGTATAGCCTTCATTCCTCAAAACAATGATTGACTGACGAGTTTCTAGAGAAAGCTGTTTCTTTTTTGTAATTTCTGATGTAATATTGGCCTTAAGACATGTCAGTCTATTGTATACTGTGGCAACTTAAAATCAAACACAAAGACAATGTTAAGCTTTATTTAACAAATAAAATAACTTTCAACTGTGTTTTATATAACGGCAAGTGATTTACAAGTACAAAATTAGCAATTTAGCATAATTACTCAAAGATAAGGTGATGGCAGCTGGAAATGGGGCCTGCCTGAATTTGATAACAAATTACATTTTCAAATAGTGATGGTGCTGATTTTTACATCAGTAATGTCCTGACTATACTTTTTGGTCAGTTGAATGCCACTTTAGTGAATTAAAGTACCAATGTCCTTCTGAAACAGCAAAATCTGTATATTATTCCAATCTTTTGGCCGCCGCTGTATTTTATTGCAGTGTAATGGGGCAAAGACTACCCTCTCTCACCTTTCTGTTCACTGCAATCCATCTTTAACTCACACACACACACACAAAAAAAAAACTCTCTCGTTAATAAAGCTGTGTATTTCTAATTTTCTTCATGATAAGAAATGCACGGTGACATATATTATGATTTAATAAGTTGCAAGCCATCATGTTATAATCTGCATTAAGCATGTGCGCTCGAGGGATGAGCATCCACAGGACAGTGTGTGCCTCAGCCGGGTGCAGTTTCAATCTTTCCCCCTTAGATAGGGACATTCGCGCAACTCATAGAAGAGGCGCTGACCACATAATAATATATAGTTATTTGCATGACCTTCTTCCATATTATTTTAACTTTAATAAAGCTATAACACATTAAATATAACTTCATTTAATATGTAAAACCGGGATGTTTCCTTTAAAGAGCTCCTCTGCTTATTCCACAATGAATGTATTTACTATGTATTTACAGTGCTTCTGTATTTACTTTTTTTATGTTTTTGTATAATTCCCCAATAATTTGCATTCTACATCACCTGAAGCTGTTTGGACAGTTTAGAGTTCATCTGGACTGTAAGCTGTGTAAGTCTTCCTCTTCTTCCGCTGCTCTTGCTTGTCATCATTAGAGTTTAATGTGATCTCATGTTACGTTAAATTAGATCAAACAACTATTCAACAACAAAACATTTTGTCGACAGTTTTTCATTGTTGACGTTGCCGATAACGGCGACCTATCGTTTCAGCTCTACTAGCCAACACTATAGGGACCAAGAAATTCGTCTTCGATTATTCACAAGTATATTCACTCTCAAAATGCCATTTCTAAGAATCTTGTCTGAGAACAAAAAAATATATGTGCGGGTGAGTGCATGCTCAGGAAAATGTAAGTCACGTGCAAGTAAAGGCATCAGTTCTCACATTAATTAGAGTCGACAGGGACTTCTTGATTCACAAAAGTCCTGCTGCTAAAAATAAATAAATAAAATCAATAATAAATACATAAAAACAAAATAAAAATAGTAAGTTCAGTTCTCTTCCAGGAACTCAAGCTTAAAAATTATTTAGTTGAATTGAAAGATTTGCCTTACTACTATTTTCCTAAAGAGGAAAGTAGTATATACTGTAAGTTCTGTGCCTAACATGACCAGGAAGATATCTGTGTTGTGGGCCATGCTGCTAATGGGTTATTGACAAGTAAGGATGTCTGAGGTGATAAACATTTGCAATATTTTTTAATTCTGGTTTAAAATACTTGTGTGTCAAGTTGGTAGACATGTAATCTTTGAGTTCAATTAAAGCAACACAGGATGGAATTTAAAAAGCGACTTTTATACAGCGTAGTTTAAGAGCAATTTTTAAGTGTTTTTTTCCAAACATTACAAGGATCCAACAGGGAAGACGGTGCTGTTCGAGGCTCGAAATTTCTCACCATGTGGCTTTATCCAAATGTTCCAGTTCCACGTACTCCTGATTGGAGCTTGTCAGACATGCTCTGAGGCCTAGCTCGGCTGGCATTTTCTGACGAACAAGAATGCGAAAGAGTTGTCATGCACATCTTGAGTTGTTGCTATTAAAAATTCTATATGAGAGAAGGTAAGGAAAAAAATTTGCCCCTTTGTCCCTATTTTCTTTTTCAGTGTCATTCTGGGAGAATGCACATAAATAAGGCAATGGAGGAGCGGCCTCTGCCATCCTCTCTCCCATCCCCTTTCGAAGTGTATTCCATGCAGCGGAGGGGATCATGCATGGACGGTGAGCCCGGCCATAGATCGAAGAGAATATTCCCCAATGGAGTGATGGTGAATCAATGCGCGAGTTCTTCATCTGTGCCATTATTCTTTCGGAGATGCTATTTGGAGATGCATGGAATTTTAACTTTCAACCCATTCGTGAACCACACAGCTTGCTAAATGTTTAGATGTCGGCTTGGACGTCGTTCTATTCAGTCAGCTTTTGGATCTAGACATGATGGTTTTGCAGTCCAACCAAGCACCTCACGTTAAGGAATATTTTGAGCTAATATCGGTTCCATTTGGAATTTCCCTTGTTTTGGCTCATGCTGGGAAACAAATTGAAAAGCTGCTTGATCGTATTCGGCCACTGTCTCCATGACCAAGGGTTTTGAGACATGCTTAACAGAATTTGATGTTCATCAAGCACAAGTGTACACAAAACATACAGTGAACATAAGCACCAAACGTTGTCTCCCAATTAACAATCCTGGGGATATTGTGGCGAACCAATAAATCCCCTGAATGTTGATATACTTTTCCCTTTTCAAATACCATTGAAAAGGTTCATTCTGTCAGATTCAGCTGTTGATACATTCAGGGCACTCATAGTTTATGCCTAAATACAATAAAGGCAAAAACATGATCAAATTCCATTTAACCAGCCACAGTATTAAAGGAGCAAAGGCTTACCTCCACTGTGCCACTGTTTCTGGGGCAGTTGCCAAAAGTAAGCCAAGCGAACCACCTAGTGGTTATTGGTCATGCTGCAGGCAAGACCCATGAATTAATCCCTCTGTCTGCCCGTCTATCGGCTTGACAGCAGCTGTAGGGCAATTCAAGCTGGGTATTTTGAATGATAAAGCATGTTTATGTAATTCAATGAGGTTGTTCAGACAGACGTTTATATTCGGGAAGCCCCATTTTTGATTCAAGATATTAATTCTCTATAAGAAAAAGGGGCAATAGAGGAGATTCCCCCTTCTCAGAGAGAATGCAGCTTTTACAGACATTATTTTCAGGTCCCGAACAAGACGGCAGCATGCATCCCATTCTGGATTTTGAGACGTTTGAATTTCGCTCTAATGAAATGCCTATTCAGAATGCTGACGCAGAAACAAATAATGTCACAAGTGCAGCCAGGGGAGACTTATTTATTTCCATATTCAAACTGCGCTGAAGAATGGATGCAGTTTTGAAGCCATTCAAGGCATCCGCGTTTTGAATTATCTCAACGAATGGTTTGCCCACTCTGAGACTTTGGCTGCCCAACATTGAGATGTCATTCTCAGCCATTTGATCTAGGACTGTGTGCAACCTAGACAAGGGTGTCCTGTTGCCAGGGCAACAGACTCCATTTCTAGGGCTGGAACTAGATTTGCGTGCGATGCAGGCACGTCTGTCACTAGTTCACATTCTGTCATTTGACCAGTGACAAGCGATGTTCAGAACGGGACATGTTCTCTATGCGAGAACATTTCACAGCACATCTTCAACTGTCATTCCCCCGGGCATGTTGCATGCGAGACCTTTTCATTGCTGAATGAAATCCACAAAGGGACTTCAATCACTGATGCATGCGTTCCGTCTTTTCAGATGCATGGTGCTACTGAACTCTGTTACCATGGAAACGGACCAGCCTTTTGATGTTGGGCATTCTATTGGGATAGGTGTGTCAACACAATGCTATAATGACAGATGCCTCCTCCACGGGTTGGGGCGCTGTATAAAAGGGTCGACCAGCCTACAGGGTTTGGATGGGCCAGTGGTAATATTGGCACATAAACCTAGATATGTTCACAGTGTTGCTGGCATTAAATATTTTTCTTTAATGGAGTGCATTCTCATACCATGCTAAGACTGGCACGTCGCATCCTTCTGTGGGCATGGTGTAATGTGCTGTCTCTAGGAGCCGTGCATGTCCCAGGCCGGTATAATTTGTTGGCGGATCTCCTGTCCAGACAGGGCTTGATGCCCAGAGAGTGGACATTATATCCTCAGATTATAGAAACAAATCTGGATAATGTTCGGCAGAGCGGAAGTAGACCTCTTTGCTTCGAGCGAGATATCACACTGCCCCCTCTGGTTTTCCCTTTCGCTCCTGGCTCAGATTAATGTGTTGGCGCATCATTGCCCAACAACGTGTCTTTATGCATTCCCACCGATCAGTCTGCAGAAAGTTCAGAAAGTTATGCTTCGGCTTCTGTTAGTGACACTGTTTTGGCCATCCCAAGTATGTTTGGCAACCACGGCCGGACTTGTGGATGTTATGGGTATGGCCCCTCAAAGGGGTGCTTCTTTGAATAATGGGTTATCCCCCGCTGTGGTTGATACCATTCTGAATGCTAGAGGTCTATCTATTATCTTTTCTCTCCATTAATGCGGGTATGCAGGCTTAGACCTTTTTGTCCCGTCCGCGTTCCCTAATGGGATTTATCTGTTGTTTTAGAGGTGCCTCTTCAGTGCTCTGTTTAAGCCCTTGGAAACAGTTGCTATAAGTTTCAGACCTTTAAAATGGCCCTGCTAGTAGCACTGGCATCATTTAAAAGGGTTGGTGATTTTCTTGCCCTGTTAATCAATCCCTTATGTATGGATTTTTTGCCAGGGTGTTTAAGACTGGTGTTAAGATCTTGTTTGGGTTATTTGCCCAAGGTCATTTCTACAAAATTTTGCTCGCAGACTATTCATTTTCAGGCTTTCTATCCTCCCCCAATTAAGTCGGAGGAGCAGTTCGGGCACTGCAAATTTATGTTGACCGTACTAGCCAGTGGTGTAAGTCAGAACAGTTGTTTGTGTGCTTTGGTGGCCCAACAGGGGTGTTTCGGTGTCCAAGTGAAAGCTGTTTTATTAGGATACTGATGCAATTTCAAGTGCTTACGAAGCACGTGGTTCACCTTTGCCTTTGGGCATTCGAGCACATTCTACGAGGAGCATGGCATCCTCATGGGTTTTGGCTAGAGGTGGGTCCTTGGAGGACATTTGTAAGGCAGCAGGGTGGTCTTTTCTGCATACATTTGTTAGATTTTTAATCTGGATGAGGGTTTGACTCCACAGATTCTCTCAGTTGGAATAGAGTAAACTCGTAATTTTCTGTTTTATTTAGATGCTTTAGCTCACTTGCACGCCGCTATATACTTGCCACATGGGCGTAGACAGTTGGCAGCTACTGTTCGCATGGCGTGAATGTATATGGTTCCCAATATGATTACACAGCTTGAGTTCCTACGAAAGGCAATGTCTTGGTTATATGAAACGTAACCCTGGTTCCCTGAGTGGGAACGAGACGCTGCGTAAGCTGGCCATACTCTCCAGAAGCTGCATAGGCTTGTGCTTTTCTTAATAAAATTGATGGCAAATGGAAATTGACTCGATGGCACCAAAGCGAGTACTTTTATGGAGCCCGTGACGTAGCTCACTAGGGGCATCACTTAAGTGCCACCAGCCAATAAATTGGCATGATTGTACAAGGGCTTCAGACCATGTGACACTCAGGGAGAATCCCAATGCGATTACGCAGCATCTCATTCCCACTCAGGGAACCAGGGTTACATTTCCCGTAACAAGATGTTTCTGATGTTTCTTTTTTTTAAAGAGGATTTTTTATTTAACTTCTTCCTTTGATGTTTGAACAAGTATTGACTCCAAATATGTTTTTAAACCAATAGTACATATAGGGTCTCAAGATGGCGCCGAGTATGGCTGCTGCGTTGCGAGCTCCGTTACAACACTGCGGTTTATTGTTTGTTTTGTTTACAGTTCTTTGTTTTTTTGTCTTGGATGTTGTCTGCCTTATTGTTTACGACAGACAAACGCTTTTGGACATTGGTTCTACAATTACACATCGGAAACCGGACTTCAAATTCCTTAATGCCGACCCGCTGTTTACAAACACGCCGGCGGAGCCCTTTGTCTGGGCTGCTCGGCCGCGGGAAACGCAGAAGGAAAAGAGGAAAACGAGCCGGCGTTCTCATCAGAGTAAGACGTCGTGCAAATCGACCCCCGCTACCCAGTATATTACTGGCAAATGTTCAGTCTCTGGACAACAAGCTCTGCAAGCTGAGAGCGCGGATCTCTTTTCAACGAGAGACGAGAGATTGCTGTGTTATCTGCCTTACAGAAACCTGGATGTCTACGGAGATTCCAGACTCGGCCATCGAAATCACGGGCTTCTCCGTGCACCGAGCGGACAGAGCAAAAGACCTCTCCGGTAAAAGCAGAGGTGGTGGTGTATGTTTTATGATCAACAAATCATGGTGTGATCAGAGGAACGTACATTTAATCAAGTCTTTCTGCTCTCCTGATCTGGAATTTCTCATGCTTCTGTGTCGACCATTCTGGCTGCCGAAGGAATTCACAGCGGTCATCATCACAGCTGTGTACATCCCCCCACAAGCCGACACAGACTGGGCACTCAGGGAACTGTATGGGAGTATAAGTGAGCAGGAAACCGCGCACCCTGAGGCTGCGTTCATTGTTGCCGGGGACTTTAACAAAGCTAACTTCAAAACAATCGCTCCAAAATACCACCAACACATACAGTTCAACACACGAGGGGACCGGGTTTTGGATCATTGTTACTCTCCTTTCCGGGAAGGCTACAAATCCCTCCCCCGCCCCCCATTTGGCAAATCGGACCATTCTTCCGTTCTACTTCTACCTCCTTACAGGCAGAAACTAAAGCGGGAAGCACCCACCCTCAGAACGATCCAATGCTGGTCAGACCAATCAGACTCTGCGCTACAAGACTGTTTTGATCACGCGGACTGGGAGATGTTCCGGTCCGCCTCTGATGACGACATCGAGGTTTACGCTGACAGCGTAACGTGTTTCATCAGGAAGTGCGTAGAGGATGTTGTTCCGACCAAAACTATAGGGATATACCCCAACCAGAAACCATGGGTTAACGGCGATGTTCGCCGCGGCACTCACTGCGCGGACCTCCGCTTTTTAATTCTTCTAACACGGAGGAGCGTAAACAAGCCAGTTATGCCCTCCGTAACACTATCAGTACAGCCAAACGCCAGTACAGGCACAAGCTTGAAGGTCAGTTCAACACCACTGACTCTAGAAGTATGTGGCAGGGAATTAACACAATCACGGACTACAAACGGAATAAAGTTTCCGCCATGAACACCGCTGCATCTCTCCCGGACGAACTTAATACATTTTATGCTCGTTTTGAGGACAGTAACACCCCCCTCGCGGAGCGAGTATTCGCGGCTGACGCTACAGAGGTTGGTTCACTCTCCGTCTCTGTTGTGGATGTAACCCGATCCTTCCAACGGGTGAACATCGGTAAAGCGCGGGTCCAGACGGCATTCCGGGCCGCGTCATCACAGCGTGCGCGAATCAACTGGCTGGTGTTTTTACGGACATTTTCAATCTGTCCCTCTCCCTGTCTGTAGTCCCCACATGCTTCAAAACATCAACCATTGTGCCTGTACCGAAGCAAGCCACAATCACTTGCTTAAATGGCTGGCGTCCCGTTGCTCTGACCCCCATCATCAGCAAATGCTTTGAGAGGTTAATCAGAGATTACATCTGCTCTGTTCTGCCCCCCTCTTTGGACCCATTGCAGTTTGCCTACCGCAACAACCGCTCCACTGATGATGCCATTGCATCTACAATACACACTGCTCTCTCCCATCTTTAAAAAAAGGAACACATATGTGAGAATGCTGTTTGTAGACTACAGCTCAGCATTCAACACCATAGTGCCCTCCAAGCTTAATGAGAAACTCCGGGCTCTGGGCTTAAACAGCTCGCTGTGCAGCTGGATCCTGGATTTCCTGTGAGGCAGACGTCAGGTGGTTAGAATGGGCAGCAACACCTCCTCATCACTGACCCTCAACACTGGAGCCCCACAGGGCTGTGTTCTCAGCCCACTCCTGTATTCCCTGTACACACACGACTGTGTGGCAACAGATAGCTCCAATACCATCATTAAGTTTGCTGACGATACAATGGTGGTAGGTCTGATCACTGACAATGATGAAAGCGCCTACAGAGAGGAGATGCACACTCTGACACGCTGGTGTCAAGAGCACAACCTCTCCCTCAACGTCAGTAAAACCAAGGAGCTTGTTGTGGACTTCAGGAAGAAAAACGGAGAACACAGCCCCATCACCATCTATGGAGCACCGGTGGAGAGAGTCAGCAGATTCAAGTTCCTCGGTGTCCACATTACTGAGGAACTCACATGGTCCGTCCACACTGAGGCCGTTGTGAAGAAGGCTCACCAGCGCCTCTTCTTCCTGAGACGGCTGAGGAAGTTTGGAATGAACCACCACATCTTCACACGGTTCTACACCAGCACTGTAGAGAGCATCCTGACTGGCTGCATCACCACCTGGTATGGCAATAGCACCGTGCACAACTGTAAAGCCCTGCAAAGGGTGGTGCGAACTGCCAGGAACATCATCGGAGGTGAGCTTCCCTCCCTCCAGGACATATACACTAGGCGGTGTGTGAAAAAAGCTCGGAGGATCATCAGAGACTCCAGCCACCCGAGTCATGGTCTGTTCTCACTGCTACCATCAGGCAGGCGGTATCGCAGCATCAGGACCCGCACCAGCCGACTACATGATAGCTTTTTCCCCCAAGCAATCAGACTGTTGAACACTTGATCTATCAGGATCAATAATTAGCACTGCACTTTATTAATCTATAATCTCACACTGGACTGTCAACATATTCTCCTCAATATACTACTTCATATACATATATATATATATATATATATATATATATATATATATATATATATATATATATATATATATATTTCATATACTCCTTACTTATTGTATTGGATATTGTGTATTCTATATTGTGTGTATTGTACATAATTATTGTGTTGTGTAAGTATGTGTACATTTGATATGTAAATTGTGTTGTGTAAGTATGTTGTTTATTGTAACTGGTATATGTCTCGTCACTGTCATGACTGCTATGTTGCTTGGAACTGCACACAAGAATTTCACCTACTGTTGCACTTGTGTACATGGTAGTGTGACAATAAAGTGATTTGATTTGATTCATACTTTATGTTTCCTTTATATTTGTGATGAAAAAGAAAAAAAAAAGTCTTCTCTCAAAGAGTTGTATGTTCAGGTCCCTATACCACTAATATTACAGCTGAGTAGGTGCACAATTCTAGAAAACCTTTCTGACAAATACATCACACAATATGACAAACTGGAGAAGCCCTCTGTCTCATTGCCAATTAGAGCAGGGAAAGCACTGTAGAGAGAAACTCACTATAGCCTTCTTCCTTACACAAAGCTACATGCTAAAACAGCAGTGGAAGATGGAGAAAGGTTAAACTACTAAATGCTATATGCTCTGGGCCAGCAAATGACTTATGGTGACATATAGAATTTCATTTAGTGTTACGCTAGCATCAAATCTACTTTGGGAGCTAGGAGGCAGACTCACAGTGACTTCTCTGAACTTCATGAATATCAATGATGGCTGCTGATTCAGTACAGTAATGAGGGAACATGAAAAATGGTCTCTCAGTGCGAAGTATTGGATGAAGGGCACAAGGGGTTTTGAATTATTTGATATATCAGCAATCATTATGAAATATGATTGTTCTAACTATTCTATAAGGATATTGAATGTCAGTAAAATCAAACCTTAATACTTGAAATGGGACAGTGTGTAGAGCTGAAATATGTTTGAGTTATTTTTTTATCTTAGTTTTACTAAATATAAACTAAAAGTTACTAAAAGTTAATGATTTTTAAAAATTATAAAACTAAAAGTAAAATTTGGAGTCACATCTCCAAAGTTCAGATACAGATGTTTGTCTAGATTGTTTAGACAAATGCATGTTGAAAGAAATGTGCCTGCACATATATCCAGTCACAGCCCACTGAGATTGTCTGCTTCTCAGCTGCACGACTGCAAATCTTAAGGCATGAGAAGGATAATTAAGAGCCATGAAGCCTGGCAGAGCAAGTTATCCTTGTAATTACAGCGGGTAGGACCTCTGATCAGCCGTCTACTGGAAACAAAATACTTGATCTCTTCTAAACATGAACATGTGGACCTGCCAAAAAATAACCAAGATACACATTTCCAATAGGCATACAAAATACACAGAGAGGTATCTCTGAAACAAATTACATTTTATCAGTGCTTGTGCAGCTGACAACTGTAGAATCCCGTAATCTGAAACAGAGCTGTTCCATGCTAAACACTGTGATCCTGTCCAAAAAAAAAAAAAAAAATGCCTGAGCAAATCAGGACAAACAATGAAAGCAAAGTTTAGGCAAACAAGGGGCATGTTTTTTTAGGAATTATGAAGAAATAGTGAATAGAGAGTTAGGCTCAAATGTAACGTTCTCTCACCCTCTTTATCTCTTTCTGAATTGTACATATTTTCATTCATAATGTATTACTGCGGTCCAATCACAAACATCTGAAAACTATCCATTTTTAGTAAAAATGTCCAGATATTACCCTGGGATAAGAACACACAAATTGGATATTAAAGATGCATGGCAGTATAAGAGAATACACACAAATACACACACACACACACACACACACACACACACACACACACACACACACACACACACACACACACACACACATACTGTATATTTATGATCTAAGCAGCACAATGAAAGACAACTTAAATTGTCTGCTTCAACAGAAGCAGACAATCTCAGTGGGCTGTGACTGGATATATGTGCAGGCACATTTCTTTCAACATGCATTTGTCTAAACAATCTAGACAAATATCTGTATCTGAACTTTGGAGATGTGACTCCAAATTTTACTTTTAGTTTTATAATTGGACTCAAGATGGCGCCGAGTATGGCTGCTGCGTTGCGAGCTCCGTTACAACACTGCGGTTTATTGTTTGTTTTGTTTACAGTTCTTTGTTTTTTTGTCTTGGATGTTGTCTGCCTTATTGTTTACGACAGACAAACGCTTTTGGACATTAGTTCTACAATCACACATCGAAAACCGGACTTCAAATTCCTTAATGCCGACCCGCTGTTTACAAACACGCCGGCGGAGCCCTTTGTCTGTGCTGCTCGGCCGCGGAAACGCAGAAGGAAAAGAGGAAAACGAGCCGGCGTTCTCATCAGAGTAAGACGTCGTGCAAATCGACCCCCGCTACCCAGTATACTACTGGCAAATGTTCAGTCTCTGGACAACAAACTCTGCGAGCTGAGAGCGCGGATCTCTTTCCAACGAGAGACGAGGGACTGCTGCGTTATGTGCCTTACAGAAACCTGGCTGTCTACGGAGATTCCAGACTCGGCCATCGAAATCACGGGCTTTTCCGTGCACCGAGCGGACAGAGCGAAAGACCTCTCTGGTAAAAGCAGAGGTGGTGGTGTATGTTTTATGATCAACAAATCATGGTGTGATCAGAGGAACGTACATTTCATCAAGTCTTTTTGCTCTCCTGATCTGGAATATCTCATGCTTCTGTGTCGACCATTCTGGCTGCCGAGGGAATTCACAGCGGTTATCATCACAGCTGTGTACATCCCCCCGCAAGCCGACACAGACCGGGCACTCAGGGAACTGTATGGGTGTATAAGTGAGCAGGAAACCGCGCACCCTGAGGCTGCGTTCATTGTTGCCGGGGACTTTAACAAAGCCAACTTCAAAGCAATCGCCCCAAAATACCACCAACACATAAAGTTCAACACACGAGGGGACCGGGTTTTGGATCATTGTTACTCTCCCTTCCGGAAGGCTACAAATCCCTCCCCGCCCCCCATTTGGCAAATCGGACCATTCTTCCGTTCTGCTTCTGCCCGCTTACAGGCAGAAACTGAAACAGGAAGCACCCACCCTCAGAACGATCCAGTGCTGGTCGGACCAATCAGACTCTGCGCTACAAGACTGTTTTGATCACGCGGACTGGGAGATGTTCCGGTCCGCCTCTGATGACGACATCGAGGTTTACGCTGACAGCGTAACGTGTTTCATCAGGAAGTGCGTAGAGGACGTTGTTCCGACCAAAACTATACGGATATACCCCAACCAGAAACCATGGGTTAACGGCGATGTTCGCGCGGCACTCACTGCGCGGACCTCCGCTTTAATTCTCCTAACACGGAGGAGCGTAAACAAGCCAGTTATGCCCTCCGTAACACTATCAGTGCAGCTAAACGCCAGTACAGGCACAAGCTTGAAGGCCAGTTCAACACCACTGACTCTAGAAGTATGTGGCAGGGAATTAACACAATCACGGACTACAAGCGGAATAAAGTCTCCGCCATGAACACCGCTGCATCTCTCCCGGACGAACTTAATACATTTTATGCTCGTTTTGAGGACAGTAACACCGCCCTCGCGGAGAGAGCACTCGCTGCTGACGCTACAGAGGTTGATTCACTCTCCGTCTCTGTTGTGGATGTAACCCGATCATTCCGACGGGTGAACATCCGTAAAGCCGCGGGTCCAGACGGCATTCCGGGCCGCGTCATCAGAGCGTGCGCGAATCAACTGGCTGGTGTTTTTACGGACATTTTCAATCTGTCCCTCTCCCTGTCTGTAGTCCCCACATGCTTCAAAACATCAACCATTGTGCCTGTACCGAAGCAAGCTATAATCACATGCTTAAATGACTGGCGTCCTGTTGCTCTGACCCCCATCATCAGCAAATGCTTCGAGAGGTTAATCAGAGATCACATCTGCTCTGTTCTGCCCCCTCTTTGGACCCATTGCAGTTTGCCTACCGCAACAACCGCTCCACTGATGATGCCATTGCATCTACAATACACACTGCTCTCTCCCACCTGGAAAAAAGGAACACATATGTGAGAATGCTGTTTGTAGACTACAGCTCAGCATTCAACACCATAGTGCCCTCCAAGCTTGATGAGAAACTCCGGGCTCTGGGCTTAAACAGCTCGCTGTGCAGCTGGATCCTGGATTTCCTGTCAGGCAGACGTCAGGTGGTTAGAATGGGCAGCAACACCTCCTCATCACTGACCCTCAACACTGGAGCCCCGCAGGGCTGTGTTCTCAGCCCACTCCTGTATTCCCTGTACACACATGACTGTGTGGCAACACATAGCTCCAATGCCATCATTAAGTTTGCTGACGATACGACGGTGGTAGGTCTGATCACTGACAATGATGAAAGAGCCTACAGAGAGGAGGTGCACACTCTGACACGCTGGTGTCAGGAGCACAACCTCTCCCTCAACGTCAGTAAAACCAAGGAGCTTGTTGTGGACTTCAGGAAGAAAGACGGAGAACACAGCCCCATCACCATCAATGGAGCACCGGTGGAGAGAGTCAGCAGCTTCAAGTTCCTCGGTGTCCACATTACTGAGGAACTCACATGGTCCGTCCACACTGAGGCCGTTGTGAAGAAGGCTCACCAGCGCCTCTTCTTCCTGAGACGGCTGAGGAAGTTTGGAATGAACCACCACATCCTCACACGGTTCTACACCAGCACTGTAGAGAGCATCCTGACTGGCTGCATCACCGCCTGGTACGGCAATAGCACCGCGCACAACTGCAAAGCCCTGCAAAGGGTGGTGCGAACTGCCAGGAACATCATCGGAGGTGAGCTTCCCTCCCTCCAGGACATATACACCAGGCGGTGTGTGAAAAAAGCTCGGAGGATCATCAGAGACTCCAGTCACCCAAGTCATGGGCTGTTCTCACTGCTACCATCAGGCAGGCGGTATCGCAGCATCAGGACCCGCACCAGCCGACTACATGATAGCTTTTTCCCCAAGCAATCAGACTGTTGAACTCTTGATCTATCAGGATCAATAATTAGCACTGCACTTTATTAATCTATAATCTCACACTGGACTGTCAACATATTCTCCTCAATACAACTGCTATATATATATATATATACACATATATATTTCATATACTCCCACTTATTGTATTGTATTGTATATTCTGTTCTATATTCTGCATTGTATATAATTATTGTGTTGTGTAAGTATGTGTACATCTGATTTGTAAATTGTTTTGTGTAAGTATGTGTACATTTGATATGTAAATTGTTTTGTGTAAGTATGTTGTTTATTGTAATTGGTATATGTCTCGTCACTGTCATGACTGCTATGTTGCTCGGAACTGCACACAAGAATTTCACCTACTGTTGCACTTGTGTACATGGTAGTGTGACAATAAAGTGATTTGATTTGATTTGATTTGATAAAGGGTTTGTCAAGGGAAAGAGCACATTTCCACAGCTCTGCATTCTGCAGCCTCAAACAGCACTGTCTGGCCCTGATTTCCAGCACTTCAAATGAGACAGAGGTGGGACAAACTGAATGAATAAGTATTCACAAACAACATGCATGCAGCCTAACACAGGCAGCACACAAAACAATAACCGCTGACCAATCTCCCTCAAGCATGAGTTGGAACATTCAAAAGCTTCTTAGACGTAAACGCAGCTGACGCATCGGATTGGCTGTTTCTACAGGAGCAAAGCAATGGGTTATGTGCAATTATGAAAGTGAGAAAAAAAAATAATCTGCATGACTACTTAACTCTGTTCTTCTGTGGGGAAAAAAGAAACTGGACAAATCACATTCAACAATGTAATCAGAGCACATTTTTCTTTAACATCTCAGAGGAAAATATTAAGAGTTAAGATCAAAAGGGTCAAAGAACAAATGAAGACTCTTCTCTCATCTAACAGCTGGCCTAAATTTAAAGAAATAGTGTATTAACTCATCCTCCTATAATTTCAAATCCATAAGACATTCTTTCTTATGCGGAACACAAAAGAAATAAAATGATATATCCCTGTCACTCAATACAATAACAGCTGAAGCAGTGCTGTGAAAGAGCTTTTCTCATAACACTCATGGCCATGCAACAGACGATTTGTTACATAAAATGCCTTAATAAAAACTTTCACAATCACTTTAGAAGAAATGGAATATAATGCTCAAGCCAAATGGACTAGGCTACTTTTATGATACTGGTGGGTACTTTTTAAGCTTTAAAGGGATAGTTCTCCCAAAAATGAAAAATATCTTACATTTACTCCCCCTCATGCCATCCCAGATGTGTAAGACTGTTTTTTCTGCAGAACACAAATGCAGATTTTTAGAAGAATATTTCAGCTCTGTAGGTCCTCACAATGCGAGCCAATGGTGGCCAAAACTTTGAAGGTACTGTAAATATCACATAAAGGCATCATAAAAGTAATCCATCCGACTGCAGTGGTATAATCAATGTTTTCTGAAGTGATCCAATCGGTTTTGGGTGATAACAAACCAAAATATAACTCCTTTTCACTGTACATCTTGCCACTGCCGCCTCTATGCACAATCGTGAGCTTGACCATTTTTAAGCTTGATTACAATCGGCAAGGAGACTGCTGTCAAGATTCATTGTAAAAAAAACATTTTGGTATGTTCTCACCCAAAACCAATTGGATCACTTCAGAAGAAATTGATTACACACCTGTAGTCTTATAAATTACTTTGAAGATCTAAATATCAAATAAAGTTATCATAAGAGTTCTGGCATCCATTCACTTTCATATTATTATGATTACAGGTTTCACTATATTTGCGAGTGCCAAATTCTTGACATTTTAGGTGGTTCTCCTCACTTGTAAAAAAAAAAGGCCCATAAATTGGCCAAATCATGTTTATCTTTAAATCTACTGATGTGCACACATTTCTGCCAGGGTTTGGTTTAGGCATAGGGTAAGGAAAAAAATAATTATGGAATTATTATAAAATTAATGGAAGTCTATGAGATGTCCTCACTTATATAGAGAAACAAATGTGTGTGTGTGTGTGTGTGTGTGTGTGTGTGTGTAACAACATGAGGTCAAAAAAGTGTGATTGCATCAGTAATGTATGTAAAAGTGGAGAGCGGCAGAAGCTTGAGAAGACTATGGGTCATTGAAACACTTGTGCTGATATTCCTGGCACCTCTTCTCTTTCGAGGGTGATGTTTATGGATAAGTTCTTGAATATGTATTCCACAAATTATGAGATGAGCCTCCAAACAGCTGTCCTTTATTTCCTTCAAAAGAGGTCACCGACCCTTCATTGCTGACGGTCACCTCGAGCCCAAACTAAATCACTCAACTTTTCCTCTTTGACTGTCATTTCTCTTGAAGAAGAGGCTCCTACTGCATCGTATTACCTGTGTGAAAGCCCACAATTGAGGGTAATTCAATAGCTTTTAACATGCATTTAGACTCTGTGGGACTGGTGTCAGCTTCGCTATTGTGTATATCTAAAAAAAAAAGCAATGTTTCTTCCTGTGTGCACATCAAATTATTGCAGTTCCACCTATCTGACCCTAATTTTGTAAATCATTAGGTTTTTATTATTTATCCATAGTTCTTCACGTCAAACTGCAAATTATTTTCTCCACTCTGGTGCTTTTTTAATAAGATTTGTGCAGCAGCATATTTGATTATAGTAATCTATTTACAGAAATATTTTGAAAATGAAGAGAGCGCAAGAACAAGCTGTCAACATGGTAAATTGCTATTAAATGGCTTTGTGCCAGCACATCATTGATGCCCTGTTGATAGCCACTGTGCATTTTGATAAAATCATCATTAAATAGCAAAGACAGGCCACGCAACAACCCTGGTGATACATGTGAGGTATTTCGATAGCTTGATCCGCTCTTTAGCTGAAACAAGCATACATTCTGAGATAAGTCCAAAGCTTGTCTGCCACATTTTTAATTACAGAAATTTGCAAGATCAGAATTTAGTATTTAGTCAATATAAACCCTGTGATTACTTATCACTTGAACTTCCGTGCATCCTGTGCATTCCAGGAGCTAAATAAGAGAAACGTCATCTTACAGCGATAACGCATCACCCCTTCCCTCACGATAAGAACATAATTTTTCCTCTTTCCTTATCCGTTCTCATTGGACAGTGGCCTATAGAATGCACTTTTTTTTAATTTACACAGTTATTTATTTATTTACTCAATGTATTTCCGTGCTCAAAAGCTAGGAGTAGTTGAATGGTTATCTTGATAAGAGTAGGCCCTGAGCTGCATGCGCTGTGACAGCCTCCAATGAATATCAAGTGACATGAGTCAGACTCTGCAGCCATTCCGGAGGGGATAAAAAAAAGGCCTTCCATTATAAACGCTGCCTCCTTTTAAACAGCCATTACCTCAGGGCGCTGCAGCCAGAGGTTAGGTAGGGGTGCTGATACACCCACTGTCGCTTGCCAAATTAAAAGAGGCTTCTGCCTGCTGTTGTAAATACTAAACATCCTGGAATGCGCAATGTGTTTCCAAATTATCCATTTGGACTCAACACACACCATTTGCCCTTGCAACGAAATCCAATGTGCAGATATAACACAAGAGAATGAAATCAATGAAATAAGCTTGAATTGTGAAGAAATAAAGCTTTAACAGGCAACAAACAAAGTGTAAAGAGTCATTGAAAGAGGACGCTGGCTAAGCTGCTGAGAGGGAGATTTTTAGAGTACGATCTGGCTTCTGTATCTCACCCACTCATAGACGCTTCACTAATCAGCAGCAGTTAAGACTCATTTATCAAAACGGTGGCTCTCGTCCCCCTCTCACAGCCCTCACTCATGGTGGGGAGAGGCAGATGTAACACCCAATGTGTGCTCCATACTGTGGCTAATTACTAAATCTGTAATTTTTCACCATTATAAAAGGTCATTATTCGTTATGCCTACATTCTCCATCATCGTTGATTAGTTGTGGTATGCTAGATCCACTATAAAATATGCCTCTTGCTCAGAGACTTTAACAGCTACCTCGTCATTTCGCCCAGCATCCCTCCATCATTCTTTCTCTCTCTTTATACTCTGGTCTTTCAACGGCTATCCCTGATATTCTTTGCCCACGTCTCCTTCTTTCTGCAATAATTTGCCCCATTATTAAGCAGACTACAATATGGAATAATTCATGACAATGAATTATTCCAATGGCTTAATGAAAGTGAGCTGAGCCTTGCATACTCTTTGCCAATATGCCAGTATAGACACAGTAATCTTCTATACTGACATTAAGAAGTCAGTAATAATGAGGGAATATATTAAACTTAACACTCAATCTATAAACTCAATCTATAATACACATTTGTACAGTTTTACCCCCTCACTCTCTCTCTCTCTCTCTCTCTCTCTCTCTCTCTGTTTTTGTTCCTCTCGCTTTACTCTAAAACTGTCTGTGCTCACCAGCAGCTTTGAAATGACCTAAAATCATAGGCCTACAATTTTGTTCAAGGGCTGAAAAAACCACATGCATTTCTCAACAGATTGAAGTGTCTTTTGAAAGTTTTATCCCTAGATTCAGTGAGGTTCCACTAGCCAGTCATAATCTGTTATTGTGTGCCTGAAACCATGTGTGATTAATTTCTCTTTTAAATGAACCATCCAGCCCGGTTTGGCATTGGGGCTGTGATGGAGCCGCACTATAAATGGTTTATGTCATGGCTTTTGTCAAGAGCCTTTCCCCTGAAGCCTCGCTCAGTAATTGAAAAGCCACCTCAGATGGAGGGTCTGAGCAACGGTGTTTGCTGCATACTGACGATGGAGACCGAGGGGGAAATGGTCCGAGAGGCTTTGACCACCTCAATGTGAGTAGCTACCCAACAGGATTTCCAGGGACACCTGCATTGACACATAATGACCCACTGGACACCCTCCATCCACGCAATAAAGTGTTCTGTTCAGACTGGGTGTGAGGTGGAATAACTGGATGACTGAATGAATAACAATTTTAAAGTTCTCAATGAGCTTTGTGTTTGTATCAGATGTGTTCATTGTGAATTTGGCGGCGACCATATCTGTCAGCATGGCCTGAACAAGCATGGAAATCTCACTCTCTTTTTTGTCCCTTTCTGTCTGTTGTTAGCCCTAGGCTTTGCTTTGCTTGCATACAGAAGGTTTATGATAAATGATAGCATCTGCCTGCCATCTTCCCCATCTGCATTCAGAAATTCCTTTAACAGGTCCCCACTGGGAAGAGGTTAATACTCTTTTTCAAACTACACATGAAAAAAACTCTATATAGTTTATTTCTTTATTATTATTTTCTCCCCTTTTCTCCTCCTTTGGAATGCCCAATTCCCAATGCACTCTAAGTCCTCGTGGTGGTGTAGTGACTTGCTTCAATCTGGGTGGCACAGGATGAATCTCAGTTGCCTCCGCGTCAATACGCACATCTTATCATGTGACATGTTGAGCGCATTACCGTGGAGATAAAGCATGTGGAGGCTTCACACTATTCTCTGCGGCATCCACGCAAAACTCACCATGTGCCCCACCGTGAGTGAGAACCACATTATAGCGACCACGAGGAGGTTACCCCATGTGACTCTACCCTCCCTAGCAACCAGGCCAATTTGGTTGCTTAGGAGACCTAGCTGGAGTCACTCAGCACGCCTTGGATTCGAACTCATGACTTCAGGGGTTGTAGTCAGAGTCTTTACACACTGTGTTACCCAGCCCCCCTATCTATATAGTGTATTTTAACATCTAGTTAATCTACTTTAAATATTTTAGTGTTTAGAATGCATGTTAGAGGTGGGTCATATAATATAATATTGAAATCTAGGTTATAATACAATTCTGGGATTCTTTATGTTTAGCGTTTTATGATTCTGTAATATATTCCAATCGTACATCCATTTGTTTCTCATTCATCTTCTTTGGATTTTGGTGCATAGGGAAGTTATGGAGAATTGTTTGTTGTTCTAATGCCATCTCCTCTCCTCTGCTCTGAGTGGTACTAAATCTCTTTGTTCCTAAAAATACTAATGAATTAATATATTATTATGAGACCAAATACTGTGCTACTTTGAAATATAGATTGTTCCTCACCTCTAGTGCATAATGCAGTGAAGTCAGGCCAAAGTAAGTAGTTGACACATAATGTGTACATAGGCTTTTTTTTTTTTTTGGTCAATTTCATTTTTTTTAACAAATGGTTTAAATTAATAATAATATTCATAATTGTTGGGGAAAAATAGCAAAAGCAAAATGTTTTAGATGGAGAATAGCATGTCACACCGCTGGAGCATTTTATGCCAACATCTACAAGACACATCTGAAACCAAGACTTATTCTCCTCTCTATCCATCCACCACATCCAGCAACATTATTCTGTGCCGCAAATAGCCCTCAGATGTAGAGAAACACCTCCAAGTTAAGAAGTTATAGAACTGTCAGCTTTCATGCCACTCATAATCTCCCATAAGAAAAGCCGCCTGAAGCAGTGCTTTTGAAATTCCCCGTTTGTATGCATGTGGTGACGCATATGCTTCTGTTCTACTTCAGGACACTTCTGAGAAACAATGCACACTGGCTCACCCTGAACTGTCCCCAAATATAACATACAGCAGAGTGTTGCACTGAAAAGCAAAGCTAATCTTATATGCCTGCAGCAACTGTTCACTGTCAAAAAGCTACGCTTTGATGCAGCGCTGATTTAGCGATTTGGGAACAGTTTTAGGTGTGACCAGCTGTGAATATGTGTGCAAAAAATCAAAGAAATTTACTAGAATTTATAGCCTCTGCTGGTGACATCAATTGGATGCACCTGTAGCAGGGCTATAAATAGATGCGTCACAGGTGCATCGTCAGATCTTTTGTCTTCAGATCACTCTGTGTGTGTTGTGCTTCTCAAGCTGTCAGAACTTTCTTTCCTCTGTTAGGAGTTAGAATTTGTTAGGCAGTGTGCAGAAAACCTTTTCTCCTTTCCAAGAATGAGTGTGAAGCAAAGCAAGCAGTGTGGGTTCCCGTGTTTATGCTCTATGGCTGAAATGGACACACACCAGTTTTGCTTTGTGTGTTTGGGGGAAGAGCATGCTGCTCTTGCGTTGGGGCAGGTGCGAGCATTGCGATCTGTTTACAGTCAAAATGCTTTGCACTCCTCTCGCTTACTTCCAAGAGCCAGCGGCCACTCTTTCATCGTGGTGCTCTCGCATGGATCTGACTGAGGAGTGAGAGACGGGTCCGTCCCTATCGCTCGCTCTCTCCCCAGATCCTAGTCCCCAGGTCCAGCCTGAAGCGTGCTTCGCACCTCTTAAAGTGGCTGAGGAATTACTCGAGGTGGTTACTCGGGCTGTGGCCAAACTATAGTTAGACTGGCCATGTGAACAAGAGACACCCCAAATGCTCCAAACTAGAAGACACATTTCTGTCTGGTGGCCAAAAATAAATAAATAAAAAATCAAATAAAGAAAGAAAGAAAAAGGAAGGGAACGCTATATCAGTCCCTTCCTTTCTTCTATGACCTCCATAACGAGTGTCCTTGTTCATGGAGGAATCCTTATACATCCCGTGTCTTCATGCCCTCGACTTTGACATATTCAACTATCGTGGGTGCTGAGGCTTGGGGGTATTCAGTGATGCCGCCGGTAGAAGAAACACTTGCGATTAATCTATCGCCTGGCTCTGCATCATCGCTAAAGAGACCCACTCTCCCCACAAAGCCATGCAGGACAACCTCCACGCTTGTGGAGAAGGCTTATCAGGCAGCAGGTCAGGTTGGTGCTTCACTGCACAATATGGCAGTGTTTCAGGCATACTAGGCTGATCTGTAGAAGGACCTGAATGCGGGCACCATTTTCGACGAAGAGGCTTTCACTGAGCTTCGTCGAGCCACGGATCTGTCTCTCTGCACAACAAAGCAGACGGCCCATGCCATTGACCAGTCTATGTCTGCTTTGGTCAGCATGGAGAGACACTTATAGCTCAACCTATCGGGCATCAGAGACAAGGACAAAACTTTCCTTCTTGATGCCCCGGTTTCTGGCTTATTTGGTGATGCTATGAATATAGTTATCACCAGGTTCCAGGAGGCAAAAAGTCATGAGGAAGCCTTCGGGCAATTCCTTCCTCGCCGCACTCAGGGGGAGCGGCCGTCGACCACCCATACCCACCCTGGTCCTTCTAGAAGGGAGGCTCAAAAACAAAGTGTGGCGAGTTGTTCTCCCACTCGTAGAGACTGGGAACCGGCTCGTCACCCTCAGCAGCCCCCAAAGCAAGACCTCAGGGCAGTCATTTCTAGGAGAAAAAAAAACCCTGACGGTCTTGACCCCAACCTTGTGGGAGTAGCCCCCCTCGGGACAGGCTGCGTGTATCATCCACTTCTACCCTCCCGATACCCCCACGAAGCCTCTCCATTCCCGCCGCCGCCTCTGGTGTTTTGGGATTAGAGAATTCCAGCAAAATGTTGGGTGTACCGTTGCTTCCTGCCTTAGTCCAGGATGCAGAACACTCAACATCCCCTCAACAGGAAGTGTCAAAATGAATACCCATCTCAGAGAACCTGGCAGCGTGGAAACTTCTGCCAGTTATTACAATGTGGGTCCTAAGAACAGTCGAAAAAGGCTACAGAATTAAATTAGTTTGCTGTCAGTAGTTCAGCACAGGAATATCGTCTTAGCTCATCTCGTTTCTCTGGGTCTGAGACTCAACGTAAAAAAGAGCATTCTCTCTCCCACTCAGGGAATTACCTATCTGGGTGTTGTATTGAATTCGATCACAATGTGGGCACAATTGTCTCCTGCTCGAATCGTGTCCATTCAGAACACCCTGAAAAAAGTCAGGCTAGGCCAAGGTTGCACTGTTTGTCAGATCTCATGACATCTGTGTCCTTGGTGATCCCTTTGGACCTTCTGCACAAGAGGCCGTCTCAGTTGTGGCTCAAAGCTAGTGGATTTCATCCAAGGGCCAGTCCCCTAAGGCTAATAAGGGTTATGCGCTGCGCGCTTCGTACCCTTTCTATGTGGTTCAGATCCCGGTTCCTTACTTTGGGTCCCACTCTAGGTGCATCTTGCCATCACAAGTTGCTAACGACAGATGCCTCCCTGACAGGCTGGGTAGCGGTATTAAGTGGTCGTCCATCTCAAGGAGAATGGGAGGGTCGTCAGCTCGATTGTTACTTTGGGTCCCACTCTTTATTGGATGCCTGAATGTGGGAGCGGATTTACTGTCCAGAAAGAAAATATCGAAGGGGGAGTGGAAACTCCACCCCGAGGTAGTGGAACAAATCTGGTTGAGATTTTACAGGGCAGAAGTGGACCTCTTCGCCTCTCAACAGACAGCGCAATGTCCTCTCTACTTCTCTCTGAGTCACCCAGCCCCCCTTTGTCTGGACGTGATGGCGCATACATGGCCCAGAATGCGCCTTTATGCGTTTTCCCCCGGTTTCTCTGCTCCCGGGAGTCTTGGCCAGAGTTCGCCAGCAAGGGTCTTGCCTCTTACTGATAGCGCTGTGCTGGCCGAACAGGGTATGTTTCTCGGAGATAATGTCTCTCCTTGACGGCTCGCATTGGGCGATTCCGGAAAGGTGGGACCTTCTGTCTCAGGCACAGGGAACAATATTTCATCCCCGGCCCAAGCTGTGGAACCTTCATGTTTGGCCCCTGAAAGGTAACAACTGAGGAATACTGGGCTTTCACCTGAAGTCATCGAGACCATTCTAAGTGCTAGGGCTCCCTCTACTAGAAGAAGTTACGCCAATAATTAGGGTATCTTTGAAAGATGGTGCAGTGCACTTAATGCAGATCCAGTTAACTGCCAGATTGCTTCAGTTCTGGACTTTCTGCAGGAAACATTGTCAGCAGGGACATGCCTCTCCACTCTCAGGGTTTACGTTGCCGCTCTATCGGTTTGCCACCCCTTGATTGACAGGGCACTGATGTGAAGACATCCTCTGATTGCTCGCTTCGTTCATGGAGCCATGCGACTGAGACCACCTGCTAGGACCAGTATCCCCTCATGGGACTTAGCAATAGTCCTTGAGGGTCTGGTTGAGACCCCCTTTTAAACCTCTGGAGTCAGCGTCTGATAAACTTCTGCTCTTCAGACAAAATACCTGACGATGCACCTGTGACGCATCTATTTAAAGCCCTGCTACAGGTGCATCCAATTGATGTCACCAGCAGAGGCTATAAATTCTAGTCAATTTCATTGATGTTGTTGCACACATATTCACTGCTGGTCACACCTAAAACTGTTCCCAAAGCGGTAAATCAGTGCAGCATCTCGTTCCGCTTTTATCAGGGAACAGGGGTTACGTAACCCGAGACGTTCTGCTCTCAGCTTTGGCTTTAAAGAAATTAAGTAATGTGGTCAAATTGCTCAAGTATTTGTAACAAGTGAAGTAATGTCAAGAAGGCATGATGCAATTTATAAGCAATTTTTGGGAGTGGTGGGCTGATTTTCATGGAGGGGCGTATCTAGTTTAGGGCTACTGTACACTGTACTGTCCTGGTCGCTCAGCAGGGGTCAATAACTTCCATTACAAGCTGGTTTGGTTTACACACCAGCTAACTGGCATGTTAAAGCATGCCTTGTTGGCATCACAAGGCCCTGTGTCTTGTGGAAGTTGACAAGCAGTGTTCATCCCTTTACTATTCCCACTGAAAAAGTCATTGCAGCCCTTCTCCCGCAACAGGAGTGGTGGTGGCGTAGTGGGCTAAAGCACTTAACTGGTAATCAGAACTGGTAATCAGAAGGTTGTAGGTTCGATCCCCACAGCCACCACCATTGTGTCCTTGAGCAAGGCACTTAACTCCAGGTTGCTCCGGGGGGATTGTCCATGTAATAATTGCTCTGTAAGTCGCTTTGGATAAAAGCGTCTGCCAAATGCATAAATGTAAATGTAAATGTAAGTGTAACAGTTCTAGTGCTAATGTTTTATTAGCCTAATTAGAAAGAGGAGCGGCTGCTTTTTTAAAAGACTGTCCACCGATGGGCCACCCACAATGTCAGGCAACTGGAAATCATTTTTGCCTTACTGTAACCTACAATCTCTACAAACAGGGGTCAACAGGATGTGGACACCTTTCCTTTAAATTATAACAATTAAAACCTCAGGCTGGAGTTCTTGAGGCCCGAAACTATTTTCTACAGAGCTTGTCCGTGACAGAAAGAGGTCTAAAATAACCTCTCTGACACAACAGAATTTACAGAAGTGTGACATTAACTGCAATTTGGCATCACAGTGATACAGGCAAAACTAAAATGCCTGAATGCATATATATATATATATATATATATATATATATATATATATATATATATATATATATATATATATATATATATATATATATATGTATATGTATATTTATATTTATATATTTATTTATTATTATTTATTTATTTAATTTAATCTTGAGAGTGAAGGATAATTCAGAGAGGCTATAAGGATTGGAAAGGCTGTTGCATCAAAGACAAACAGCCCAGCAAGTGAAATGAAAATGTCTGCTCTATTGTGGTAGCACTGCAGAGCGGGTGCATTCCTGAGGGTGCTGGCTCCAGGAGTGTGAATGGGTTTACTGAAGCAAACTCACATTGACAGGCACTAAACAAGTAGGACACTAGATGGACAATCAATAACCTTAACTATTAATATTGTATTAATAATGTAACAATAATACTACTACTACTACTAATAATAATAATAATTATTATTATTATTATTAGTTTTTTATTTATTTCAGGGCTCCAAACTGTGACTAAAACATAACATTTTAGCTATCTTTTTCTGCCAGTGTGACTAAATTTAGCAATTTTGGCAAAACAATCCTAAGATGTGACAAAACTCCCTGATTGATCTGCACAAGCAATGGATTGCACAGGATGACTGACTGGTAGATGGCACAGAGTGACTTTTATTACACACAGACTGGACTGGACCATGCAGCCGAGAACAGTTTGAACTGAGTGGCAAGGACCAGAGGAAAGTGAGGTGTTAGTCGTCTAATCTACTTAAATATGACATAATTCTCCTTTACAAACTGCAATGGGGCCCACAAATGACACGGTGCTTATGTTATTTGAAACTATATTAAATAGCCCTGCACTGAAAATCCTAATAAGTTCATTGCACTCGTTTGATTGAGTAAACTTGTTCACACAATTCCATTGAGTAATGCAGTCACCCAAAACTTGAGTATTTAAGTTCAGTTAACTTGGTTTTCAAGTAGAGTGAACTGAACTATTTAAGTTGAGTTAACTACATGCATGTAGACTTAACTCAGATTTGAATTTAAATATTGTTGTTTCTACTGTTGTACATTTTAATTGAATTCATAAAATTTTAGATCAAACAACAGCACAGCTCAAATAAATATGATAACTGATTCTAGGTCAGTTATTAAATGATTATTTACAGAAATGCATATATGCACTTCAGCTGCACATGCACAAACAGAACTGAGATAGTGTGACCAGGGTCCAACTTTACCAAAGAGACACAGATAATAACTCAAACTATTAAGTCTATGGATTTTTTCAGAAAAAGAAGTTCAGTGAACTTATTTAAGTTATGAGTCCAAAACTTGACATTTCAAGTAATACTTAATTAAAACTTGATTTTTACATTAATGACAACTTTAGGGATTACAGTGTGACATAGACAAGCAAAACAGCGAAAAATGTGTTCCACACACAACTGTTATTACAAGGATTTTCAATCCACATAACGCCACCCTTCAAAAAAATTAACTTTGGATTTACTGTGGTAACACAAACTGTAGCAACAATGGTATTTTTGCAGAAATGTTGTATAGTCATATGTTATAACATGTAGTTGCACAGTAAATACGTAGTCTTGTATGTATTAAATGTTATTACATCAGTCCAGACTGCGACTAAAATTGTCGCAAATGCAACCAAAAATGACTGATTGCGACAATCATTTAAAATCTAGTCACCACTGGCGACAGTATGGTTGTGTGCGATCATGTGCGGTTTTGTCAGATATCATCTTGTGAGTAATTGAATACATCTTAAGAGCACACAACAAGTGTGTCTTGCGCTGCTTTTCACCCATCCTGTTTCTGATGAGCTCGCTGCACCACATGCAACAACAAGCCCAGTGTGAGAGAGTTGTGAAAAAATTACTCTTTTGAACTGGATCTTTTTCATGAATCACCCAAAAAGAACTGAGGGTTTGAACACAGGAGCTCAGGTTAGCAGTTTGAATCAGATTTACTTTCTCATCGAATCAGCCATCCGTGAGCTCACAACTGAAAGTGCAGATTTCAAAATTAGAGTCCCATGTATATTTCAGACTTCTTTGTAATTAAAAGTCCCGTATTGTGTACCACCTTTTTTTTCTTCTGATAATTATTTATTAGGATTGGAGTAGCACAATAAACTGCATCTGTGATTTCATTCAATTTGCACTCTTGTTGTCTGGGGCCATCTGGTAACAGTAAAGAAAGACTAAGGCAATTTCTTAAAACAATTTAAATCGTTCATCTCTTATATTGTTAGAAATTATGAAAGGTTTACATTTATGAGAGAAAAGGGAATACAAACTTATCTTCTCAACTATATATACTGTTTATTAAACCTTCGATGAAAGGTTTATCAGTTTTCTTCCTTTTCTTTGGCTTTCTAACTTGTTTCTGGACAGCTATATAAATTGAGAAAAACAGTCACTAAAAACAGTTTAGGAGCCAATGGCAACAATTATAAATTAGATAAATAACAAATAACTAGATTATTTGTCTTAATAGATTCTCCACCATTCTTTTATAATTGAATTATGATTAATTATCTTATTGGAGTGATATTATTCTCATGGCTTATTGAAAATAATATCACATGTATTTAGGTACAGCTTTGAAGCGAAATCTTTCAGAAACAGGGATGAGATTATTTATCAAAATATACCACAGTCACGTTGTCTATGAACACACACAAACTTTATTACTATTCTAAACATAAATCTAATCTAATACATATGTACATGAGACAGGTTGGTGAAAAGAATGAACAGTACAGTGAAAATGAACTTTATGGAGTCTGTTGACAATACCTTAAGAACCATTTATCCTTCTTAGACTATGAGTCTAAATCGATTTGCAATCGGATTACCCAAAATATTTAATTAATACACCAGCACTTTGAGCACAATATTGGAGATGTACTTGCTTGTCTTTGTCTTGCTTTGCTTGTCGTGTTTCCATTCGTTCTTTGTGTGGCTTGGTTCTTGGTCGAAAGTTCTTTCTGTCGAAGTTTGGATCTCTTTTTTACCAAATTTATTGTCTGGATGTGAGCTGTGAAGCGAGGCCTTCTCATGGGTTTGTGAACCGTAGAGAGTGATGAGCTTTCTCTGGACCTCGAGTCCCGAGCTCCCTTGGACCTTACATGGCACATGCAGGTAGAAGAACAAAGAGCCTCAAGAGGATGAAGAGACAATATGAAGAGAGTAGAAGAGCACGTGTCCTTCCTGTTTGTAACTATTTGAACTGAAATTGGCCGCATCCCACAAAGGTGTACAGCGCCAATCAGAAGTGATTTTTTCACACTGGGCTGTCTTTCCCGACAGTTGAGTTTTGGTCCTTTGTTTAAAACTCTTAAAAAGAGACATGATATTCATTTTCACCAGATTTCTATGCATACGCCAGCAAATGCTTACATACTAAACATGACATTTTTTATGGATGTTATACGTGTAGGTAATAAAACATGAAAATCCCTGGTTACAAAATCATATTGGTTTCACAGATCATACAGTAGAATGAGATGAATCAAATTAAAGATTATATTGATCAATTATAGGTGATTGCACATCGCTAAACACATTTTAAAGAGTTCCATCAGTCTATAATCATTCATTTGTCAGGTACAAATGTTACCACAGTTCAAAGGGATTTTCAGCATTATCTAGCAAGGCTAGATTAAGATGAAATGTCTTAGAGTTGTGCAAATCTGATGGTCCTTGTAACCTTACACAGAACAGCCTGGTGTGGGGGTTCCGTCTGAAGGCCGGTAATTTATGACGTGGAAACATTCCAAACTGAAAGGCTGGATCTTTCTTGTTTCAAATCATGTTGGTGGAATTATTCTGCATATATAATCTTACATATTATATTATATTATATCATATTGGGTAATGTAATTCACTATAATTAGAACTATGGTAGCTGAATTTATAGTTTCTCATTTTATTTAGGATATACATTTTTCACAATGAGAATAGTTTGTTTTATGGACACCAAAGTTCTAACCATTGTAATGAAGTTACGTGTGGTCGCCATTCTCCTATTACAAATACCAGAGTTAGACTATAGATACTATGTAAGAATATCATACATTTTTATAAGGGCAAATACAAAGAACAATCGAGGTCTTTAAAGCTTGGATCTTGATGAATTTTAGACCAAGTTGTCATTTTTCCGCCGGTGTGAAATCAGGTCAGTTTTAATGTGCAGGGGGGAAAATCACTGCCTTTATTTGCCTTCAGAAATTCCAATAGGTGATAGTGCTTAAATAATTAAAAGCCTGATAAAGATTAAAAAAATAAAATAAAAAATAAAACCACTATATTTAAAGAAGTCCAAACTCAATCTCCCTACTTTCAAAATATTTGAACATTAACTATATAACTATACAACTTTAACTATATAAACAAAGTGTTAGTTGACTATTTATAGATGTTATTGTTGTTAATATCAGTAAATGTGCATGTCAACTCAAAATCAATGCAATGTGTGTTTTATAGTATATCAATAAGATCTCGTCGGCAAGGCCGAAGACTGAATCCACCTTTGTGGCTGCCAGTTAAAGAGATTAGGGCACTGTGAAAGGAGGCAGGACTGCATCTCTGTGCATCTGAGATGGTTAGCTGAAAGGCCCATTGTAGGCCCAGTACATCCTGCCTTCCCAGAGTACTTGACAACCAAAACAGCCAACAAAAGAATTCTTGTGTCAAACAAAACACTCCTTGTATACCCAAAGGTTTATCTGCCTCATTTACAAATGTATGCCTTTGTGACCAAATCTCTCCCCATTAACCAAGCCACTAGAAGCAAAACAAAATAAATTATTCACTTGTTTCACACTATTTTTTATGATCTCGGGGTTAAAAAAGGAAAACGACACAAATAACGTTTAGAGAGGTTGACTGAATGAAGACCTTGAGAACATGTGCAGGGATTGTCCCTGTACTCTTATGAGTGTTCTTTCCTTTTAGCCTAAAAATTTGATAAGCATATTGAGTCAAAAGATTATAAATTTTATAAAACACCAGATGTCCCAATCCAGTTGAGTTCATACACATTTTGTTTTTCATTCTCAAAAAAATTACAAATAACAAAATTCACCCATATTGATTTAGTAGCAATTTCCCTCTGAGGAAATGAGGTCCTCGGATTGTTATCTTTAGATAAATGCATGTAATCAATCATGAATCTTATTATCTTATTATAATCCTATTATGATTCCCTGGAGAAAAAAAGAAAAAGAAAAGAAAATCATTTACATATCTTTTCAAGTCACTGGATACTGGCAGAAAAAGGTCACATCATTCAGAATCTGTGGCCCTGCATTTGGCTAAAGTAAACAAACTACTGATTACAAACCCCAGGGCTTATTTTTGTTTTATAGTTCAACTGAGACAGATTTCCAGCCAAGAGTTAAGATGACACCATGGATACAAGGCTATGAATGCCAAGGACTACGGAAGGTTATCAGCTCTCTACTTGTTAAAGTCCCGAAAGCGCACACTCAGTTTGTTCTACACATTATGTATACACACAGAAATTGGAAGCATTTAGACATATCATTCACTGAAATATTGGCCCACCAGGATATTCAACCAATTCTTTTATCTCAAAACATTCTATATAATCTGTTCTATAAACCTACTTTTCTCTCACAGTTTGTAAATTAAGCTTCTGTATTTCCAGCACTTTTCCCAGTTCTTTTGGGGACTATGTTGTAATTACTCTGCTTGTTATTCACTGTTGACAAAGCCCCAGTGGTGCTAGATTTAGATAAATTGTTTTCTCTAAATTAACCATCCAAAGGCAAGCATTGTGGCTGTGGGCCGGTTGCACCAGCATTACATACATTACAAATTACATTTTGTTGTGGCATAAATGGGCACCAAGTCACAATTTACGCACTACTAAACATTTGAGCGTTGCACCATTAAACTTAGGTAGGACGTATATAAACTAAATATTTACGGAAGCCTCCGACCAGGAGTAATGGATGAAATAAAAAAGCAGACTCATTTAATGACATCAATGAGCTCATGTTTTGCGTGACAGGCTTCAATCCTTTCGACATACAGTATATGATGATGTTGGCATTTACACTCGTTTACATTAAGAGAGAGAGAAAAAAAAACTTTTGTTTTGTGTCTCTTCAGCATAAACCAGTTAAAACGGTGCAGTTTTCAGGGTGTGTCGCTCTGTGTCAAGTTTCAACATGTACGAAATATATAAGATATTAAAATGAATAAATGTCTATTTCTCCAGCCTTTTGTATTAGTATTTATTAATCACCCCTTATTTATTTTAGATACAGTTCCTATTTATTCTTATTTACATAGGGCAAATATACTATTTATCAAATGTATTGTATTTTAATGGGGATATAATCTGACAGTTATATGAGCAAACAAGGTTTGAACATCAACCGTAACAAGATAAAACTGAAATTCACAGCTTTTTAACACTTCTAGTCAAATTTGAAGGCTGCTAATTGGATCAATTAAGGTAAACATCATATTATGCGACTACGGAAAGCTTACGACCTACTAGTTAAGTCTTGCCTTAAGAACAGGTGGTGCAACCAAATTAATCACTGACTTAGTTACAAACTAACTAGTAGTTAAATCCTTAGTGTGAAATTTTGGTAATTGGTAATGTCTCTGCCAAAAGAAACAATGTGTACTTTGAGATCCCCCCTCCCAAAAAAAATGTAATTAATTAATTAATAATAAAAAATAAAATAAAATTTTATATATATATATAAATATATATATGTCAAGTCAACTGTGTTTTATTGTCGTTCAACCATATACAGTTAGTACAGTACACAGTGAAACGAGACAACGTTCCTCCAGGACCATGGACCATATATATATTCTAAAACAAATATCCTGTTACAATACACATCACAAATGTCAAGTTCATTTAGTTTTCTTTCCTCCATCTTTCATCAGATATTTTCTTTAGTGCTATAGGGCAGATGAGTGACTGAAAAAAAAGAATGATGATGTGCTAAAATAATATGGAAATAAATTAGGGCTATGGCTGAGCAGAGGCTAAGGCCCTGAGAAGGATTATGACTAAGGTTGCTGGAGATTGAGGGAGCAAAAGAGTGGGCAGTTATGAAGAAAAAAAAACGATGACTGACTGAGGTAGACGGGAGAAAGTTCAGACTCTTTCCTCACAGCCTGTCTGACATTTACAGGGCCAGTTTGGAGGAAAGAAGCTGGAGGAAGCTCTTGACCTCCACTTCATTACAAGCCTAAAAGACTCTACATTAAATATTGAGAACAGGTAAGGCAGCTGATCCGAGGAAGCATGGCCGAGATAAAGGACAGCAAGCAATGAGAGATTCATTGAACTGTGAGAACAGTAATGCACTTTCCCTCTCTGTGTCTGCAGCAAATTGAAAAATTAAATGTCATGCTTCATATCATAAACTTAGCTAATTTTAAGATATTTGCTTTCACTATTTTGTTTCTGCATATCAATAATCTGCAGCAATATTCATTACGTTTAAGTAGGAAGCAATGAACCACTTGAATGTTGATTCAAAAACTCATGTGATGGCATAGGAATTGCAGATTATAAGAGACAACTAGCTAAACAGACAAATACCAGGCATTAGCCACTGTTATCATGCCTGTCAATCTATGTCTCTTTCCTTTTATTCTGGTCATTTCTTGGCTGAGGCAACATAAATATTTAAAGGCAGAATACAGCCTGGTCTCATGAAAATAAGTGACCGTGGCAACATTTTTGCCATAACAAAATATGTTTTCCCAGTGAAATGTCAAGTGAGGGGTGCCAACAATAACGTTAAATAGTGTTGTGATCAGATGAGGTTTTTAAGGTGAATGCTGGAGGTAGGTTTTAATGAGTAAACGTGCCTCCCTAACCTAAAACTTTATCCTAAATCTAACCAATAGTATCTTAAAAGCAAATGAGAAGTAAACAAATCACAATCAAGTCTAATGACTGATGTATCAGTGGTATTATGACTGTAATTCAAACTGAGTGAAAAAAAAGTTGATGATGGGTTATGAAGGCGCTTCTGTTGTTGCACACATTATAGAAGAAAAGGTTACATGTCTCATGTCTAATTGTGCACTGAAGAAATGGGTTCAGGATAATGCTATCTGCTGCTTTGTGGCCAAATAAGCCTGAGAAAAGAGTCAGGTCTATTAGTGCTCATACACCTAAGCCACATCACTTATTACCTGTGCTTTCTTTCTAAAGGTCAACTGCATGAGAGCACAGCAAGATTCCGTATTTTGGATAATTTCAACAAAATTAGCCAGTTTAAATATTTGTCAGAATTTTAATTATGCAACAGTATTTGATTATGCATGATCTGGCATTTATAACAAAGATTAAGGAACATCAGTATTGTGTGCTTCAGGGGGCAGCTTTATGTTTGTAAGAGGACTTACAAATATTAATGCAACAAATATGTGCAATGAAAGTAACATATTAAAAGCCTCACAGATAAATGTCAAACTTATTATTAAAAATTGAGAAATATCATAAATCATAAATATCATATTCTCTTAAAGCTGAGTATCTATGAACAGAGTCTCTGAGTGCAAATAATACCCTGCTACTAATACTCACAATGCAAAAGAAAAAGGGCACATAACACTGATTTACCAAACTTTGACTATGTTGGATACAGTATGAGAGTTGCCTCTTTATTTTTAAATAATTCTTTTTAAAGTAAATGTATTCTATTTAGTGGCATGTAAATTAGGAAAATTTAAATTTGCAGTACAAGCAGTAGAAACTAGCAACTAGCACTGAATCAATTAATTTTGCAAATATGTGCATTGCCCATGAGATTACCAAGCACTCATATCAAACTCCAATATCATGTATTGCATGTATAGCCTCCACAAAATAATGCATGATAAAATAGTCAAGAGTTGCATCATGGTCTTCAAAGGTAAGGTTAAATAAGCAACATGATGATATAGTGCTAGATCAAAGAGTGGTCTTGACGTAAAAAAAAAAAGATTTTCCAAACTGCTTTGACCAAATCTAATTTGCCTGTCAAACTCCAGGCCATCCAGAGTAAATTAGCAATATTACCAGTAAGGCCTACTAAAACTAACAGCAAATTCACAGTGCATCCCTGACTATTCAGTCATAATCCATGTTATTATCAATGAAGTAGCTTCAACTGAGTTTAGATTGATTTTGGGATTTGCGAGCTTGAACGCATATCACACCATGTTTTGTTTCACAGTGGGTCTCATTCAAAACGTAGTGAGCTGCCTTGCTGTCACCAGCTTGCATAGGCAGCTCAGCATTTTCAGCATTATGAACGTGACATTTGCATTGAAAATGTGAACTTGAACTTCTCATAATAAGTACTCAGCACCAGTACTCAGTATATACCAGTATATAAAACCTAATCATAAACCTCTTCAAGTAAAGTCCAGATATCAGAATATTTTCATTATAAACAAGTTTTCTTCCAGTTTAGATCAGGAAATAAATGTGCATAACGTACACAAGTTTTTGGTTGAAAAAACAAGAAATAATACTGGCCATATAATGTAGAAAGGTTGGAACTCATAGGAACATGTAATATTTATTTTTTGGTCATTGTTTTTACATAAATGGGGAAAACCTGTCGTTACGGATGTGACATCTCTCCTTTACGGACGTGACCTCTCCGAATGCTGCATCTGCATGACTTTGGGAAAAACATGTAAATTGCTGAGAAAAAATTAACAGTGAACTATATTAGGTCTTTAAACTATAAGATCAGAGACATCGGGTTAAGGCTGTATAATAATGTTATCATTAAATTAAAACTGACATTTGCAGTGTGAAAATGCTGTATGGTGTTGCACGATTATTGTCAAAGTGAAGAAGGACACATTTTTAGAATTTAAGCCAAGCACATGTGGTGTGCACTCATGTGTATCATTGAAGGCTTTTTTAAGAGCTGCGTGTAGATAATACTGAATTTATAGAATGTGATATTCATGCATTTCTGGCATGTGCTTGTGATGAAAGGAATGGATATAGCTAAAGCTTGCTTTGTTCTAAACATCGACAGAAGTGTTAAATGCAACAGAACAAATCGCAAGTGCATCGAAATTATCACACGGTCTATATTTTTGGGTCAAAACAATCACACTATTATATTTAATATAGTCTATCTAAGTCACAATCACGCGTCAAAAAGATCGCATTAGCCTACTATGCTTTTGTATAGTTATTTGTGTCAAAATTATTCAAATCATGTTAAGTCTAATGATGCCTCGCAATGCACGATGTTACTTTCGGCACTTTGGATTTTAAGAAGAGGACGAAGACGCAGCAACATGGTCTAAAATAACAACTAGATATCAATGACACGGTCAGCATACACTTAATATTTCATATTAAGTATTCATATTCATTTAAAATGCATAATTTACTTGTTAAAGTAATAGTTGACAAAAGCAACCTTATTCACACACTTGAACTGTAAACAACCCAACATTTACTATACTACATATTAAAGTGCAGGGACGCTGAAGTATTATTGTTTATGTAAATCAGAGGTAGTGAATACAGCAATATAAATAAATATCAATTAACCTAAACAACTATGAACAAATGTGAGGAATCTTTTTTCTTTTTCTGCCAGAACTGTCTCTGCAAAGTGATACTTTCCCATTGTCGATTTGTGGATCCAAAATAGGAATAACTCTGTCTGGTGTCACCCAAGCTTTGTACTCCACCATAGGCAAGAAACCAATCACACCAATGCACACCAATCAAGCATCATAATATCTTAAGAAAAGTACTGCAAGTGCTCCATGTTCTTTGTTATGTATGTATGTAAGTCCAACAAACTGGCGGAAGGATTTTTATTTGTCTTGAACTGCATCAAGACACAATCTCCAATTTTTATTTTCTTTACAGCAGTTAACTGGGACTCAGGGGACTAGTGTTCAGCGGTATCAGTGGATGTGGCCTCTGAGAGCAAAAATGTGTGGACACCTGACTGTTCTGCCTCTGTGTAGATTTTTTCAATGTGATGGATGGACTGAGTGCCCGGAACAGCTGTGGTATTGGCCTACCTGTCATCCAGCTTGTACTGCTCTGTGAAATCGCTGGTGTCCATGGATGTGATCAGTTTTACTTCAATGTTTGGGCAACTTCTGGCAGAGTCTACAAATGATGCAATGTCTGAAACAAGGATTACCTGTCTGCTGAGAACGCCTGTGTTAACTACCCATTTTAATGTTACCCCACACATCTACAGCACATTTACCATCACTGATCATGTGAAGCTGTCTCATCTCAGGATATTTCTCTTGAACATTTTCTGTGATCTTGGTGAGGAATGTTACCACAGACCTCTTGTCATTTTCCAAGCTGTCATTCACAATGTCTTATGACACTGAATCTCCATTAGACCATAGAACAGATGTAAATTCATGTTCTGTTTCTGATGCCAGTGTGCAGATTTGATTTGATCTTTATAGGCAGCTTTGTAGTTTTATGCAAATTCAACTTGTAGCACCATCATTGTTTGACTTTGAATTGGATTTTGTTTGTCTGAAAAGAGGCATTTTGTTGTCTTTTTATGAAACAGTGCTGCAAAAACTTAGAAGAGGCTGCCTTGAGAAAATAAAAAACATCACCCAGTGTGTCGTTCTTTTGTACCTTACATGGCAGCTCTCCTGTTGCTTCCCATGTATACCAGGTGACTTTAATTTGTTTATCTTCTTCAGGGATGTGACCGAAGGTACACATTTCCAAGAGCTCGTTATTTTTGCACATCATAGCATGCACTGAGGCCTGTCTAGGCTACAGACTACAGCCTCAAAAAATTCTGTGTGCTTTGAAATGCTTGCCTTTGTATCACATGATGCACTCATTCCAGGGCTAATTTGATATTTTCAAATATTTTTGTTGTACTGCTAAGGCACACATTCCTTGGCGTGTCTGAACACAGGAGTACATGGGATGACCGGAGCTCATCTGACTTTGATTTCCCAATTGCAGGCTCTGGATGTTCCCTTCTGAAACAGCGGTTGGACTCTAGGATGGACATTGTCAAATGCCATTTCTGAATCTTCTTTTTAACCCCCCCTCTCTCATATTGACCAAATTCCTCATCCCTGGAGCTTGTCTTGAAATGTTGTCTTGTTTATATAAATGCCTGACAAAATCATATGTAGTGCTAGTGGAAGTGACATGATTTTCTTATTTTTTTATTAATTTGTTTTTCAAGGCCCATTAGCATGGATTTTTGGTTTTTGTATGACAGCATTTCCTTTTCCTTTTCTTTAAAATAGTCATCATTTTTCTTCCTCTCCCAGAAATCCTTCTGTCTTTCAGCATTTGTTTTTGCCATTGCGCTGTAAAATGATGTGTATTAATTTGTTAAATTTTGTCCATTTGTTACTGTATATAGTTTTATTGTTTACACTTTTCAATATTTTTTTTTTTATGTTAGCATTGCAAGATTATAATAAATAATGCAGTTAAATCTGACAAGCACAGTTTTTCTGTGTTTCTTTTTACAATACACCATTTACTTAGTTTTTCACAGATAAATTTACATATAATAAAATGAAAATATACATTTACACAGAAACATTTACATATACTTAAAAACTAATTAGTGGGAATAAAGTGTGAATTAGATCCGAAAATCTAAACTTGGGAAACACCTCAGAAATAACTGACTTCATGACCAATTACAGCGTGTGTGAGAACGACGAGGGAAAATACGTCAAGAGGCGTGTCTTTTATGGTAAGATGTTAATATGCGAGTTAGCGCCCACTTAGATCAGCCTATTTATACATTAATCTCTCTCTTTCTGTCAGTTTCAGTTTTAAGGTGCTTTATTGGCATGACACATATTTGTACATTCGTATTGCAAATGCTTTTACAGCTGAGCTGCATACCAAAAAATGAGCCATAATAAAATATGATTGAAACATAGACTAAAGTCTCTTTCTCTCACTCTCTTTAAAATAGCACAGTAATTTAGAGTACACCATGTAAACAAATGTTCACTGGAGCTTGGAAGTTAGTTATTCACCCATTGATTATCCATGTAATTTGATATGAAGCATCCGTAACGGTCACGTACGTAACGCATTATTATGGGTGTTTAAAGTAAGGGAGGGAGACAATTTGTTCATCATATTGAACATCAACACAGGTTAGCTTTGTACAGAAAGTATCAAATTTGATTTATTAATATTGTTTGAGTGATATCAACTTAACCTCTAAAACATTACAGATGTACAGTAACACAGTGCTGAAACATAGCGACCTAATAAATCTTCAACCGTCTACCCCAGGAAGGATTCATACTAGGGATGCACCGATGTATCGGCCAAACAGCGGTATAGGCCGATATTCGCCTTGTTGACTGACATTGGCCTATCAGCAAATACGATGTCATTCACCGATGACAGTGGCCGATGTTTATCTGTTTATATGTCTTGTGTATTTGCAGTCGACTTGGACAATAGTTGCCTACCCAGCTGCAGTTTCAGAGAAGATCCAACAGGTGGAAATATAATACCACCCACAGCCACTGGCTGGACACGGCTCTGGCATGACGTAAGAGGGCAATGGATGGGCACATGTGGTTTGTTGGTGAGAAAATGTTGGTGGTGTGGGAGTATATTAATTTGTGATTTAGTGAAAAATTATGCTGTATAGTATGTGTATAGCAGGCTAAAAAGGCTCTTGAAAAAGAAATTTTTCACAATTTTTCACTTTGTTATTTGAAAGGTTATATTAAATGTTGTTTCATAAATTTGTATGATTGAATTTGTGCTCATGATGGCTGAAAAACAGCTCATTTATTTTTTATAATGAAGATTTCTTTGTTTCACCTGCACAAAAGGGGGATTAAATAACAGCAAATACAAAATAAACAAAATGACGATCGGTATCGGTCATCAGCCAAATTGTTATTTTAAACATCGGTATCGGTATCTGCCCAGAATTTCACAATCGGTGCATCGCTAATTCATACAATGATACCTTACAATTTTTCCAAAATTAGGTATCTTAGGAGGCAGCATAATGAAGATACTACCTTTTGAAACAGCTTTTGTGTCAGAAGTGCAGCTACGATGCCTTAAAACACTGCTCCGAAGGCAGCACATGAGGTTTTGGAACAGACGCACTGACACATTTTGTTTCATCATCACACGACATGCATACCGAATCAATTTTACTGTATTACTGGGATCCAAAAAAATCTTTGAATCACTGAGGAGTTAAGTCAGCATAATTTCCACAATCCCATCCCAACATCTCCCTGGTTCTGAATTACACCGTTATGAGATAATGAATGATGAGTAATTGTTTGTCATTGCACTGCCTTGTAAAGTAAGGCATTAAAAGAATACAAGGAAGAAAAGAAAATCACCCCTGCTCTACAAGTTACCATATAAAAATGGTGAATTATTTTCTGATTTGCTAATTGATGCTCATAAGGGTGAATTGATGTATTCTATGCACCCACGCAGTAATTAGAACAACCATGAAGGCTCCTTTGTATACATTTTCTATAATTATCCACTGTGTCGAATAGTCTATTAATAATTATTTGAGGGGAATTAAAAAAACGCATCCAATTTATTTTCCAGTTGGCTTACCCTGCACATTTTATCCACCTTATTTTGTAGTAGTGGTAATTGAAGACTGTCTTCTTGACTCTTTGTGAAAACACTTCACATGTGAGGATGCATCCAGATCAAATGGACCAATTTCATCAATCCGCACGATGGATGTCCAACCGCAATTACCAGGAAAGAGTTTTTACACAACAGCAAAGTGTAGTGTTGTCTTAAAGCACCATTCTACCGGTCAGAAATTTGTATTTACATGTTCCAAGGCCACTAACAGATGGCATGAGATTCCTGCACTAGAGACAGTTGGAATGAACTGCTTGGCCCTGCCCAAGCACCAGTATAACCATCATTATTCTGCGCCTGAGGAAAAACCACCACAATGAGAGCATAGTTGAGGAGGCTGCCAGAAGTACAAGAAAATACTTTTCTTCATGCTTCAACATGACTGAATTTACCTAGGAGTGCATGCTAATTTACATCACCTTTCCTCAGTCTAGACAATGTATTTGCAAAAGCACTATTTGTGTGAATGTCTTTCATTTTCAATTTTTGCCTTTCAAAAAAATTGCATTTATGAAACCTGAAAAGAAACAATCCCTCAATGAACAAGGACTGACCAAAAATGATCAGAAGTGCTCAATGAATGTTATTTTCTGTTACTTTCTAGCAGAGGTATAATTGCAGTAAATGAAAATTACAATTAATACAGAGATCTTTCATCATCTGCCTTGCTTCGACATGGCTGAGAGTGGAAAAAAGGTCTCTTTGGGAAGCTTTACCAGTCAAAATAACAAATGTATTTTTTGGTTGAAAATGATTGAGTCTCTTCCTCTATCAACCAGCAGTGATGCGGCAGTGCAGCACCCAGTACAATGCGTTGCCCTGTATAGGGATGGGATTATTTTCCCTGGCGGATACCATTTATTTTATTTTTGATCCGATACCAATAATTTAAAGTCCAATATCGTCAATATCGATAACAATACCGATACTTATATTAAATGTATTTGTTTGTGATTACTTTGGATAAAATGGGTAATTTCAAATTGTATTCATAAATCAAGTCATATTTTTTTTATTTTTTTTTTGCCTAAACAGATGATGTTCAGACTTTTGTTTTGTTTACCCTTACAAACATTAACAGTATAACCATGGTATTTGGTTAAACCATAGTTACCACACAATTAACCATGGTTACTACTACAATATTACTGTAGTAAAACAATGGTTAACATTTTTTTTAATTACTTATTAATAACAATTACACACAATTATAAGAAATAAGAAATGTCACCTTTAGATATGTTATTTTAGCGTGAATTTACTCCAGAAGCAGTGGTGTAGTAGTGTCTGAAGTGGTGGGCATAATGTGAATTTATAAAAAATGCATGCACCCGATCCCTAAAATTAATTTACATTTATATACAGTTATATACATAAAGGATTCATAATTTTTTTTTCATTAAAATTAGGACTGTTAACCCGCATAAACTTATAATATGTATATCAGGGTAAGTTTCTTGCTGGCATGGTGTAGAGTACACTGCTAAGAACAATGGTATAGTAACTTAATGTTAAATATTTATTTGAATTAATAGCTGTCATTAATGTTCCTTTAATTAGGCTATTATGAAAATGGTTAGTACTTTATTATTATTCTAACTAACAAAGTAATTCAAAATATGCAATAAACTGTGTTAAGCTAATATGAGAGTAGTAATGTTCAACTTAAACATGTTATCTTGTATTACCATATATAGCCTGCATAAAAATGTATGGTTATTTCTTTTTTTTTTTGTGTAATATTATGTGCTTTTCTGTGTAGAGAGAAATTGTTTTCCTACTTAGAAATATAAATGTAACTTATTTGATATCACAAAGAAAAAGGCACCACCGACAGCAGTAAAAGGCAAAAAGAAGAAGAAAAAAAAAAGATCGCCAAAAACTATTAGGGGTGCAATAACATGCAGTATTTTCACAAAGTTTAATTGCATAAGTTACATTTAAATGTATATACATATATTTACGTTTAGCAGGGATATAAAAATGCAGTGCAAATTATAGTTTCTCCAGGGATGCTTGTGTATCAGATGCTGGAAATGTCTCGCCCCTTACTGAAACTGAAAATATGATTGGTTAGCAAATATCCAATCCTGTCTGAAATTAATGTTCTGATTGGTGGATCAGATTAGTCCGACTGTCTGTCTTGTCAGTTCTCCCCAATGCATCTCTGTGCATGCTTAAAGAGAATCTATGTATATTTTTTAAAAATAATAATAATGAAACACAATTCACTCACCAATGCTGCGGTATCGTTTTAATAGATTGAAAAAGTTCCGGGTCAAAAGCCTACTCGTTGTTCTGGCGGCCACACGTATCATCACTTATTTCAAGTCGGCATATGCAAAATCCTAAAACAGAAAGGAGGGCATATGACGAATGCCTTTGTATGCCCTAGACTATTCGACCAGAAGCTGTTTCTCTGATTTTCTATCATTACCTCTACAAGGCACTGATCTCTCTTGTTTGAACGAGTCTTGTGATGGCGCAAGCGCTTGTCTGCTTGTGTCTTTCAGCATTAATGAATGTTAAGATGAGTGGAAGAAGAAACATTTCCCATCCTGCACAAGAATAAATACACTTGCTAATATAGCATAATCCATTTTATTTAACTTTGAAGCTTATGATTATTGTTCGTGGTAACCAAATAATAATCCCTAGTCCCTAGTTACAAAATAAATAAATCATTTAGAATCTATGTTTTTGTGTGAGGATCAATAATTTTGATACAACATCAGTATCGGAAATATCGATACTTTAGTATTGATTTGCCCATCCCTAGCCCCGTAGCACCCCCAGCAAATGTTTGTAACAGCCAGGAGATTATCCTCTGTATGAAGATTGTATGAAGAATTTTTTTTCCAGACAATATTTATGAAATCATTTCATGTGTTCCGTATTTCTGTCACCTGTTTAGAATCAGAACTTGTGATGGACGATTTATGAATTAATTACTCAGTTAACAGTTTAGCAAAATTGTCTGAATCGTTCAGACAGCTCACACACTGTATCATTTGGAGCATTTCTCACTCCCTAAAAACATAAATGAAATAAATAGGACAGAAAACAATCAAGTGGCATGTTTACTGTCATGATACACAGAGCAGATGAGGAGGTAAACTTTACTGTTGAAACTCCAACTGCATGTCTCACAATAGTTCTCTCTCAGTAATGGTGGAGCAGACCCCGTAACCTAGCAACCAGATCCTGCTTTGTAACAACCAGAGCCCTTCTACCAAGGTGAGACTACAAAGTTAGTAAAAAAGCATAACGCAGCTGTCCTATAGACATTCTTATGACGGTTCACTGGTGAGTAGACAAGCTATAAGAATAATAAACTGCTTTTGTGAGGAAACAGTGCATTTTTTACACTCAACAATCCTACTGGACTGAGCAATGTGTGGAGTTTTTACTACAATAAAAATTGCCTGTTTTTTAATAGACGTCAGGGATAATTTTGCGACATGAAGGTGTCAGTTTATGGCTCTCCCCATTTTTACAGCCAATATTTTGAAACAAAGTCTGAAAGTACACCCTTCTTTGACAACGATGTATAGTGTCTTTACTTTTTTTTTTTTATAATTTTTTATCTTATTTTATCTTTTATTTAGTAGGTCTTTGTGGTGGTGCATTTACTCACCTCAATCCGGGTGGCGTAGGACAAGTCTTAGTTGCCTCCGCTTCTGAGACAGTCAATTCACGCATCTTATCATATGCCTCATTGTGCATGACTCACAGCATGTGGAGACTCATGCTACTCTCCGTGATCGACGCACAACTTACCATGAGCCCGATTGAGAGCAAGAACCACTAATCACGACCACGAGGAGGTTAACCCATGTGACTCCATGCCAATTTGGTTGCTTAGGAGACATGGCTGGAGCCACTCAACACACCCTGGAGGCAAACTTGCGACTCCAGGGGTGGTAGACAGCGTCAATATTAGCTACCCAGCCCCCCACCCCCACCGAATAATGTTTATATCAAGTTCAACACCTGCATGTGCAGTTTTTGAACAACTCAAGGTAAAGCCATTTTTCCTACTAAAGAGGTATCAAAAAGTATCATTGCATGTTTTTTTTTGTTGTTTTTTTTACATTAGAGTACTATGTAAATACCATGGTGTACATCAGCGCACAGCAGTATTACCATTTGATATAATCACAGTACAATGGATCTGCCACAGCAGGCTATTTTTTTTTTTTTTTTAATGTTACAGATTTTGAAGAAATTATACTAGTGCTGGATTTGTTGTGTAAATATGTATTTTATCAATGCTTTGTAGCCCATTAATTGCTACAAGATATATACTTGTGAAAAGGTAAAAATGCTCCTGTTAAAGTCACCAGAATTAGATATGTAAGGAGGAGCATGTCCTAAGACCCCTAATAAGGGTACACTGTATTGCCGTACCTGTGCTTCAGACAGTATTGTAAAAAGATGAAAACACCCCTGAAAGTGTGTTGCCTGTTTTATTGAGGCTGCAGTGCAGATATTTTATTTCTGTTGTCACCACGTGCAAACTGATATTAATAAAGTTGCTTCGACATGGCAGGTTTTGTACATATTTATTGACCAAATCTCAGCTCCCCCAGTCAATGATTTAGCACCACTTCAGCACCAAAAATCTAAATTCGGTGGCACCGCCTCTAAACTTCAAGGTGGTAATGTGACACCAAAGGTAACAGAAGAAGACACGGACTAGAAAGATGTTAATCCTGACAAAATGCCACAGCATTAGCCATAGCCTCTGCTAAATTGAATTCTGCATCCCTGGAGAGCATGGACAACACATACAGTGGCACTTAATCTTTTTGAGTGGCCCTCTGAGACAAAACTGTGGTGAGCAAACTGGGCCAGAACTATAAAGAACAACAGCACCATCTATTGTCTGTAAGCATACATGGTGTTCTTTATTTATAATAATAATAATTTGTATTATTAATAATATTATTATTTTTACCACCACTAATTATTTATGTTATTCCACCTTTCCATTGGTCTTTCAATTGTTTATCGATTAGTTTTGCATTTTAAGGAAAACTGAACTTATTTGTTTAATATTTGTATAATTTCAATATACCTTGTAAATTAGCCTGCATATGAGATTTATTTGCTTCAAAGTCACGTTACACCTATTGCATTTCTGAACCTGTCAACTCACAACTCGTCAATAGAAAATTACTAAAACACTAATTTCATGGGTCAAAATAAAACTTCAAGATATTACACTGCAAAAAAAATACATACAATGTACAACAATTATATTTTTCAATTGTAATTCGTTTGTTTGCATTTGTTTCTTATTTATTTATTTAATTAAAAATCACACTATGCAGATTTTTAAGGGCCTCTCCCAATCAAATTCAAACATGTCTAATTCACTCACTGTCTTGACCATTTCTTTGCGTTCATTATCTTTCTCAGGCACTGATTTCGTTCGTGAAAGCTATGCGTAATGATGTGATTCTCACACTGGGTGGTATATGTCCAGAGTTGTACTCTCTCTCCGCCTGCACGACTCCTCCGTTCCCAACCGAAGAAGATCACCGTGAAGGGTTTAAGGATTCACTCAAGAGAGAGGCGACAGTCATTCTCAATTTTATATAACGCCCTTCTGCAATCCAGAAAGACGCCGAAGATATGATGCAGAAAAAAGACCCACGACTTGTAGCAAAATATTGTCTTTACCGGTGCTCTCTATACTTGAACTTATTCTTAAAATATATAAATAAGAACATCGTGCCTGCATTGTGCACGAGACGGAATATTAATATTACTATTATATAAAAGAGCATGAAGACCTTTCTTCACCGCATAGTGCATTAATCGCGTAGCCAAATGAAATAAATAAATCAAATAATCAGAGATGCTAACCTATAAACAGATACACATTACAAAGAGAACTGTTAAGGTATTTCTGCAATTGTCTTATAATCGCCTACCTGTATTTCAGTAAACTTTGATATTTTATTTTATTTTATTTTTTTTGGTCATATCCACCTTGGTGTCAAGAACAGCTCAAAACTAAAAGTTGCACTACTCACAGAGCCATAAGAGAGGAGTCCATCACTCGTCAATGTCATCTAATGCGCGAACATTTATTGCAGACGGAATCGTGCACTGTTTGCAAAAGAGCTGTCTATAGCTGAATGGAGAGGACATTGGGTGAGACGCATGAATTGTCCTCTCCATTCCTCTGAAGAATGCACTTTGCCGTCCACCGTTGTCATTAAACGTATTTCTAAAGTGTGCCTTCTCTTCCTTCAAAAAATGCTACAACAGTCTAATAGAATAATCATTCCCTACCTTTGAAGACATTCAGATGCGACACAGGCTGTCCAGTGATGATTCCAACAGCGGTCTGTCACTTCTTCACTTTCACCAACAATCAACATCCAACAAGAGCAGTCTGTGTCCTACTAGCACTCCAGACACAAGGTCCCTCTTGCCAAAGTCCTCTCCCAGAACAGAACAAACCAATACAAAATTATAAAAAAGAATCCCACTTTACTTCTTTTTATATTCCTTCTTAAGCAAGTACCGATGGCGACTGTTATTTGAAGAATTGCAAATGCAGTTGAGGTATCCACGATCAGTCAGGTGCTGCTGCTCTGCGCGCACGTTCGCTCTCCTCCTCTACCAGTTGGAATGATGATGACCGGTGCAATGTAACGCAAACAGGATGTGCCTTACCGCCGGTGACTACGTCGAGACAACCCCCCTCTCGCTGCGTTTCCAGATGGAAGCAGTTTCTCATCTGTCCTGTTGCGCGGTCCCATCTGAGGCGAGCGGCCAACGCTCAAAAACCGGCCTCTAAAATCCTCCTCCAATCAAAATAGGCGGATTTTTTGATGAATAAAATAAAACATGGATTTAGGTAGAAAAAAAAAAAAGTGACACAATTATCTTTAAGGCAATGAGTTTCAAAGACGAAAGATGTGATATTTTTTGCAATTTCATAATAGGCTACTCATTCTCATGCACTCTCTATGCAGTTCTGTCTACTTAGTTGAGATATTATAGGCATGTCTTAATAGGAGTTATGTTTCTCTTGCTTTTTTTTAGGTAAATACAGTTTGTATGTTAGTATGTGGTTATTGACAAATACTCTTGGCTGAGGTGATTACAATAATAAATCGCTTGAAAATTAGATTAAAACATGTGTCATTTTCATAGAAATGTAATTTTGTGCCCCCCCCCCCCCCCCCATCTCTCTATGTCTCTCAGTGTATACAGTGCATTCATAATTTATTCAGACCCCTTGCTATAATGGTATAAATAATTTTTTTCACACCACTCCATACCCAAAAACGACAAAGCAAAAAAAAATATTTTGATAACTTTGCAAATATATTAAAAAGTAATACTAAGTAAAAGTATTCAGACCCTTTGCTTTGACACTTTTATTTAGCTCAGGTGCATCCCATTTCTCTGGATCATCTTTCTACACTTTGATTGGAGTCCACCTGTGGTAAATTCAATTATTTTGACATTATTTGCAAAGGCACACACCTGTCTAAGGTCTCACAGCTGAAAATGCTAATCAGAGCAAAAACCAAGTCATGAGGTCAAAGGAACTGCCTGCAGAGTTCAGAGACAGGATTGTGTGGAGGCATGGATCTGGGGAAGGCTACTGTTAGGGTTACCTTGTCTTGTTTCACTGTTGCCCTTTTGTTTGCCATTTTTGTCACTTTTGCATTCCTTAGTTTTCACTTTTGTCCTTTGTTTAGCTCCACATTCTCCCTGTTAGCGTTCGTGTTCCTTGTTCAGTGTTTTCACCTGCCCTCGTTAGTTGTCTTTAGTTTTAGTTTATCACCTAGTTATCTTGTTTGAGTTCTGTTTGTTCATTGGTTCCTGTCTTCCCATGTCCACGTATTTATACCCTGTCTGTTTGGTTAGTCACTGTCTATCGTTGAATGTTGTTAGCCTGGTGTGTTTGTTCCCTGCCCGTTTTCCTCAGTCTTGTGTTTATTTCCCCATTGAGGGTTTTCCTTTGTGTTTGCTTATTGTCTAAATTAATAAAAGTAGTTTGCATTTAGATCTGCTCTCCTCGTCTGCCTCCATTCGTAACAGAACGATAGACCGCCCTAATATGGATCTAGCAGCTTACTTTATGGAACTGGCCCAGGCGGATCTGACCTACCACGAGTACTCCCACTTTTTTTCCACTGTTGCCATCCACACCGGCTTTGACGACACATCCCTCAAGACCATCTAACGGCTCGGGCTACCAAGGCAGAGGGAATTGCCGGACCCCGGAGACCTCACGTGGAAGGAGTATGTAAGTCTAGACTTGAAAGAACTCGCTGCCGGGGAACCACCTCTCTCGATCCCGGTTTCCGCTTCTGGGCTTTCCGTGCCTGCCACGGCCAACGAGCCAGCCTTGCCAGCCTCGTCATTTCCAGAGCCAGCGTTGCCAGCTCCGTCCGCCCGAGGAGGAGGAGGAGAGGAAAGGCTTCTGCTCCCCAGTCTCCGCCTGCCATGGTCAGCGAACCAGAGCCCATGCCTGCCACGGCCAGCGAGCCAGAGCCCATGCCTGCCACGGCCAGCGAGCCAGAGCCCACGCCTGCCACGGCCAGCGAGCCAGAGCCCACGCCTGCCACGGCCAGCGAGCCGTTAGCCCCCGATGTCAGTGAGCCAGCGCCTGTCGCCTCAGCCGTCAGTGAGCCAGCGCCAGTAGCCTCCGATGTCAGTGAGCCAGCGCCTGTAGCCTCCGACGTCATCGAGCCAGCGCCTGTAGTCTCCGACGTCAGTGAGCCAGCGCCTGTAGTCTCCGACGTCAGTGAGCCAGCGCCTGTCGCCTCCGACGTCAGCGAGCCAGCGCCAGTAGCCTCCGACGTCAGCGAGCCAATGCCTGTAGCCTCCGACGTCAGCGAGCCAGCGCCTGTAGCCTCCGACGTCAGCGAGCCAGCGCCTGTAGCCTCGACCGTCCCTGAGCCAGCGCCTGTAGCCTCGACCGTCCCTAAGCCAGCGCCTGTAGCCTCGACCGTCCCTGAGCCACAATCTGTAGCCATGACCGTCCAAGCGCCAACGCCTCCCGAGCTTTCCAGAGCTCCGCCTCCCGAGCTTTCCAGAGCTCCGCCTCCCGAGCTTTCCAGAGCTCTGCCTACAGAGTCTTCCAGGGCTCCTCTCGAGCTTCCCAGAGCTCCGCCTCCCGAGTCTTCCAGGGCTCCGCCTCTCAAGTCTCTCGAGCCTCCCAGGGCTCCTCTCGGGCCTCCCAGGGCCCCGCCTCTCAAGCCTCCCAGGGCTCCTCCTCTCGAGCCTTCCAGGGCTCCTCCTCTCGAGCCTCCCAGGGCTCCACCTCTCGAGCCTCCCAGGGCTCCTCCTCTCGAGCCTCACAGGGCTCCTCCTCTCGAGCCTCCCAGGGCTCCGCCTCTCAAGCCTCTCGAGCCTTCCAGGGCTCCTCCTCTCGAGCCTCCCAGGGCTCCTCCTCTCGAGCCTCCCAGGGCTCCGCCTCTCAAGCCTCTTGGGCCTCCCAGGGCTCCGCCTCTCGGGCCTTCCAGGGCTCCGCCTCTCAAGCCTCTCGAGCCTTCCAGGGCTCCGCCTCCAGAGCCTCTCGAGTCTTCCACGGCCCCGCCTCCAGAGCCTCTCGAGTCTTCCACGGCCCTTCTCCCCGAGCCTCCTATGGCTCCACCTCCAGGGCCTCCTACGGCTCCACCTCCAGAGCCTCCTACGGCTCCGCCTCCCGAGCCTCCTACGGCTCTGCTCCCAGAGACACCAGAGCTTTCTAGGGCTCCACCTCTCGAGCCTCCTACGGCTCCACCTCCCGAGCCTCCTACGGCTCTGCCCCCAGAGACGCCAGAGCTTTCTAGGGCTCCACCTCTCGAGCCTCCTACGGCTCCACCTCCCGAGCCTCCTACGGCTCTGCCCCCAGAGACGCCAGAGCTTTCTAGGGCTCCGCCTCTCGAGCATCCTACGGCTCCACCTCTCGAGCCTCCTTCGGCCCCGCCTCCCGAGCCTCCTATGGCCCCGCCTCCTGAGCCTCCTACGGCTCTGCTCCCAGAGACTCCAGAGCCTTCTAGGGCCCCGCCTCCCGAGCCTCCTACGGCTCTTCTCACCGAGTCTCCTTCGGCTCCGCCTCCAGAGCCTCCTATGGCCCCGCCTCCCGAGCCTTCTACGGCTCCGCCCCAGAGACTCCCGAGCCTCCTATGGCTCCGCCTCCCGAGCCTCCTACGGCTCTGCCTCCCGAGCCTCCCACGGCTCCGCCTCCCGAGCCTCCCACGGCTCCGCCTCCCGAGCCTCCTACAGCTCCGCCTCCGGGACCTGTTCCTGCCCGATGGCCTCCTTCCAGGTTCCCTGGGCCGGCCCCTGCTCTGCGGCCATCTCCCAGACCACCTAGACCTGTCCCTGTCCAAAGGCCGCCTCCCAGGCCTCCTCGACCTGTCCCCGTCTTGTGGCCGTCTCCCAGGCCTCCTGACCCTGTCCAGTCCTGCGGCCTCTTCCCAGGCCTCCTGACCCAGTCCCTGTCCAGTGGCCTCCTCCCAGGTTCACCAAACCGGTCCCTGCCCTGTGGCCAGCTCCCAGGCCTCCTGAACCTACCCTTGCCCTGTGGCCAGCTCCCAGACCACCTGAACCTGTCCTTGCCCTCTGTGCCCCCTTGGACTTCCTGCCTGCCCTTTGTGCCCCCCTGGACTTCCTGCCTGCCCATTGTGCCCCCCTGGACTTCCTGCCTGCCCTCTGTGCCCCCCTGGACCTCTTGTCTGCCCCTTGTTGCCCCCTGGACTGCCTGTCTGCCCCTTGTTGCCCCCTGGACTGCCTGTCTGCCCCTTGTTGACCCCTGGACTGTCTGTCTGCCCCTCGTTGCCCCCTGGACTGCCTGTCTGCCCCTTGTTGCCCCCTGGACTGCCTGTCTGCCCCTCGTTGACCCCTGGACTGTCTGTCTGCCCCTCGTTGCCCCCTGGACTGCCTGTCTGCCCTTCGTTGCCCCCCTTGGTCTGTCTGCCCACCACAAGCTTCCCCCCCCCAGTCAGTGTACTTTTGTTCTTCCTGTTTTTTGTTTTGTCACTTTTGATCGTCTGGAATCCGATCCTTGAGGGGGGGCTATGTTAGGGTTACCATGTCTTGTTTCACTGTTGCCCTTTTGTTTGCCATTTTTGTCACTATTGCATTCCTTAGTTTTCACTTTTGTCCTTTGTTTAGCTCCACATTCTCCCTGTTAGCGTTCGTGTTCGTTGTTCATTGTTTTCACCTGCCCTTGTTAGTTGTCTTTTGTTTTAGTTTATCACCTAGTTATCTTGTTTGAGTTCTGTTTGTTCATTGGTTCCTGTCTTCCCATGTCCACGTATTTATACCCTGTCTGTTTGGTTAATCACTGTCTATCGTTGAATGTTGTTAGCCTGGTGTGTTTGTTCCCTGCCCGTTTTCCTCAGTCTTGTGTTTATTTCCCCATTGAGGGGTTTCCTTTGTGTTTGCTTATTGTCTAAATTAATAAAAGTAGTTTGCATTTAGATCCGCTCTCCTCGTCTGCCTCCATTCGTAACAGCTACAAAATGTTTTTGCCTGCATTGAAGGTTCCCAAGAGCACAGTGGCCTCCATAATTCTAATGGAAGAAAGTTTGAAACAACCGGGGGGAGAAAGGCCTTAGTAATAATGCTGACCAAGAACCCAATGGTGCAACACTCCACCGATCTGGGTTTTATGGCAGAGTGGCCAGACGGAAGCCTCTCATCAGTGCAAGACACACGAAAACCTGCTTGGAATTGGAAAAAAGCACCAAAAGGACTCTCAGACTGTGAGAAACAAGATTTTCTGGTCTGATAAAATGAGGATTGAACAGTTTGGCCTCAATTCCAAGCATCATATCTGGAGGAAACCAGCCACCGCTCATCACCAGCGCAATACCGTCCCAAAGGTGATGCATGGTGGTGGTAGCATTATGCTGTGGGGGTGTTTTTCAGCGGCAGGGACTAGAGATTGGTCAGGGTTGAAAGTAAGCTGAACGCAGCAAAATACAGAAATATACTGAATGAAAGCCTGGTCCAGAATGCTCAGGACCTCATACAAAGCAAGTGTGGCTTAGGGACAACTATGTGAATGTCCTTGAGTGGACCAACCTGCGCTCAGACTTGAACCCAATCGAACATCTCTGGAGAGACATGGAAATGGCTGTCCACCGAAAGTCCCCATCCAGAGAATTTGCAGAAAAGAATGGCAGAAAATTCCAAAATCCAGGTGTGCAAACTTGTCGCATCATACCCAAATAGACTTGAGGCTTAAATCGCTGTCAAAGGTGCTTCAACTAAGTACTGAGTTAAGAGTCTGAATACTTATGTCAATGTAATATTTCTGTTTTTTTATATAAATTTATAAAGTTAGCAAAAATATTTTTTTTGCTTTGTCATTATGGGTCAAGAAGAGCTACTTCCTCGTAGTGACCCCTGGGCAACATCTCTGCACCTGCCTTAAAATGGCTACTAGCATTTTTCAACAACTGCCTATCACTATACAAAATGCCTAAGATCTGGAAAACAGCAAAAGTCATCTTAAACTAAACAAACCACTTGATGAACCAAAATGCTATCGGCCAATCAGCCTCCTCTGCATCAGCTTCAAGCTTATGGAAAAGCTAATATTCAACAGAATAAGCTATCGTAGACTCACAGCTCCCAAAGGTACAAGCAGTTTTCACGCCAAATAGATCAACAACTGACCAGGTTTGTTGTATGGTCGATGATATCGAACAATGCGTCAAAGTAAAAAGAAAGCTGGTGCTGTTTTTGTGGGCTTAACAGCAGCTTATGACATTAGATGGACTATAGAACTCACTCAAACTGCTTTGTATCATCCCAAACAAGAAATTGGTCCTCTTTATCCAATAACTAATCTCTAACAGATTATTTACCTTAACACTGGGCAACGGCACCTCTAGGAAATTCTACCTAAAGAACGGCGTCCCACAAGCCTCAGTGCTGGTGCCAATGCTGTTTAACATCTACACAGCTGACTTGCCATGTAGCTACAACTGGCAAAAAGTACATATACACAGACGACATCGCTATTATGCATTGCTCTACAGACATCAAAGCAATAGAAACTACATTATCGATTGACCTGAACAAACTGCTACTTCAAAGATTGGAGGTTAAAATGTAGCATCACCAAGACAGTAAGCAGCATTTTCTACCTTGCCAATCTCCTTTCTAACATAACAATCAACGTCAAGTGCGAAGAAAAAACTATCCCATTTGAGAAAAGTCAGAAATATCTAGGAGTTGTCCTTGACCACTCACTGACCTTCAAACAACATCTCGAACAAACAGCCTCAAAAATCCAAGCAAGGAATAACCTCCTGCGAAGACTAGCTGGCATTAGCTGGGGTGCAAATTTCATCGCATTACGCAACTCTGTGCTTTCTCTAGCCTTCTCAGTAGCTGAGTACTGCTCTCCTGCCTGGCACAACAGCAGCGACACGAAGAAGGTAGTCACAGCCCTGAACAGCATGTGCATTATAACTGGGTGAATTAGATCTACGCCCACTGATTCTCAGCAGCATCTCTCCAACAAATCTTTGCAGAGAAGCAAGTTGCATCAACCTTGCACTGAAAGCCTTGGGTGACCCCAACCACCTGCTGCAAGATGCCATCTCCAACCGGAACACCACGATCTTCCACCTAGAAAACTGGCACCCACCTTCTAACACAATGAGGCGCATTATGAAATAAGAAAATAATGACAATGGCACCATTTGGGCTAACAAAAAGTGGTAAGATGCGTGGAATAATCACAGACTGAAACAGTTTATCGACAAATAATCTAACAAACCTACTGGAAATGACCTACCCAGACAAGCCTGGGTCAAGCTGAACTGACTAAGAACTGGACATGGCTGTTTCCGGGCCACCCTACATAAGTGGAGTCTCAATGATGACCCAAACTGTGAATGCGGTGACGGCAAGGAGCAGACGACCAACCACATTCTATATTCCTGCTCCCGTAAGGTGCCCCGGCAACTTCAATGATTTGGATGATGCCAGGCAGAACTAGCTGAGGCACCTGACTGTGACAATATAACTATGTAATTTCTGTATGGAGTGTAAATTGATGTGAAAAAAAATTATAATTTAAAGCATTTATTCATAAGGCTGCAACATAACAAAATGTGAAAAAAATGAAGGATCTAAATACTTTATGAATGCACTGTATATCCACATTTTTCTATTGTCCTGTGATGCGTAGTGAAAAATGTGGCTGTTATGTGGCCGTTACTTCCATTGTCAAGTAAACAGCTGTTGTTGCAGCATACTCGTTGCCGTGTTGGGATTTTTATGATTTCATGAGGACATACATCAGTCACTATATCAGTGTGTAACTGAACAATAAAAAACTGCAAAAATTCATAAAAGACAAAGAAAGCACAAACAATATGGGCACGCTGTTTCTCCAAGATGCAGCTGAGTTTTAATCTAACCACAAACGCAACATTTCGAGCAAAATTATTGGTTGTTTTTATGGAGTACCTGTGTTAGTTCAGCTTCGGATCAGTTTACAGGTTAGGGTGACCAGACGTCCCAGTTTACCCGGGACAGTCCCGTTTTACGAGGTGTGTCCCGGTGGCTTGATAATTAAAATGTTATTATGTCCCGATTTCAGCTGTTAGGTTCACTGATTTTTTTCTTTGAAATGAAATATCCTTGACGTCCTTCTAGGGATAGTTTCTGGTATCGTTTGCAGGGAAGGGAAGCTATGTTGTTATTGCAAGTTGATTTGTCGATACTTTAGTCTACAACAATCTGCTTACAATGTTTCTGGTTACCATGACAATGATGCCACGTGCTTGGCGCACACTGCTGCTCTCTGTCATCAGTCAGTGCAAGTTAGAAATGGCCAAATGAAAATGAGTCTTCAAAAAGCTGAAAGAAGGCGATCCATTCTTTGGCGTGACACAGGAAAAATTTTATTAAAGTGTTTTGCTTTCACTGTAAATGTTCACATTCCTATGGCTAAAGAGGTAAATCAGAGATTGCCTGTCATATTCAGACAGCTAAGACAGACACACTGCATTTATTTAAATAGTACAAACACTTACATGTTGAAATGTGGGAACTGTATTTAAAATTTTAGATTCCAATGTTGCAAACTTTGTGTTAGAACGTGTAGCTGACAAGCAAATTCAAGCACTGACAAGTCATATTATTTCACAAGCAAGAGGACATCAAATAGAAAGAATAGTCTACATGGAATTTGTACATTAAAAAGGTCAAATGTGTTAAAACGTGCGTTAAACTTTCTGCAATATACATACATACGTACATTATATATACTACATATATATTGCAGTCCTGTCCAGGTTTGTTTTATACTATAGGGAAGGGCTCTTCAACTACTTTCATGTGAGGACCAGATTATAGAGATGAACACTCAGCTGGGGCAAAACATTTGTTTCCCATATTCATCTTACCTTACACTTTTATTGCAACTAACATGATAATATGAAAAACAAAACACTATTAATAATATGTGTTTATTTACATTAACATAGTTCGTAATTACATAAAAATTTGTCTGAAGAGCAAACATGACCTCAAACCCTCAAATAACAAATAGGTTTTGATTAACTTTACCTTGAAAATAAAAACATGTAGAATCATTATTTATGAAAACTCGGGAGGACCTTTTAGATCTGCTAAAGTTTGACAATATCAACCCACATAAGAAAACAGTGGCAACGTAAAGTAGAACTGTCTTTTTATACAAAATAAATCTAGCCTAAAACTATAAAAAGAGCATTATGTCTGTTCTTATCCTCCCATTAAATGAGGGGGAATTTAGCCATTCCTGCATATGATGAATTTGCACACAGGAGCCATATACTTGTGCAGATCATAATAATTAGAAATGGTGAACAAACTGATTTGATGATGTTCAGGATTGTGAACGCTGACGCCAGGATCACACATCCGTGTGACTTGGCCAATGTAAACATCCAATGCGACCGCCCCGCTCACCACTTGCTCACACCATGTTCACAGAGGGTGTGTGAACCCTGTGGGAGGATGTGTGAACCCGGCGTGACAAACATCTGTATGTAGAACTAAACACTGTCAGGATATATCATGCATAGGCAGGTTCAGTGACACTTAACATAATCTGTGATATTCTATAATGCTTAACGCAAAAAATGCTTAACGTGGCTCAAAGTACTAAAACAGTGATATTTGAAGACCAAATTCAGTTTGCATCTTATTGATGATGCATACAGGTAGGCAGATGAGCCCAGAATCAGCTCTTTAAGCATTTTACCATTTTTAAGAAAACTTTTAACGTGGCTTAATGTACTAAGATTTTGTTCAGATTGTGGGTTTTGGGTTGAACATATAAACTGACATCGTTACAGCTCAGATTTTTATTTTTTTTGACCCAGCAGCTAAACAATTTGCATAAATAAATTTGAATGAATAAGACGTAATAAAATGTGCTCACCTAAATGTTGCTGGTTCATGTTTTGGAGAAGCACTTAAACACTTGTGGTCCGGTCCAGAACTGGACCATGGATCGCTTGACAACCACTAGGCTGTTGCACGTGCTGAGTGTTGTTAAACTCACTGCTGAGTTTTGCGCATTGAGCACTGTGCTTGGATATTTGGAAGATCAGATAAAAGTGATTGGTGGGTCTCATCAAATTGCTAATTTACATTTAATAAAGACATTACATACTACTGGGAGACTCTGAGAAGTGGTGGTACAAAATCACTATCAAAGTGTACGTAAACATCTGACCCACTGGGAATGTGATGAAAGAAATAAAATCTTAAATAAATAATTCTCTCTATTTTTATTCTAAAATTTCACATTCGTAAAATAATTAAATGTCAGGAATTGTGAAAAAACTGAGTTTTAATGTATTTGGCTAAGGTGTACGTAAACTTCTGACTTCAAATTATATAAGGAGGAGGAGGGCGCGGTCAGGCCTTAACATTCGACGCCCAGTGCTGAATCAGCCCAATCAGCCAGGAAGGAGATAAAGAGGAGCTGGGGATGCCAATTCGAGAGAGAGAGAGAGAGAGAGGGAGAGATGCAGGCCAGTGGTAGGATGGCCGAAAGTGAAACACCTCCCCAGAAATACATGGTCCTGACTGTTCCACACATTCATTGAAAACTGAACAAAGCTCACCAAAACTCATTTTGGAAACAGGTCATTATGCAGTAAGACCTTTATTCCGGTCATCATGTCAGATCTTAATGGGATGTTGGGTCTATAATTATGGTATCCATTACTGCCCTGCTAATTGGAATGTCTACTCTTACCATTTTGCTTTGTTGATTGAAATTGGTAGTCTAGTTTGACCCATTTTCTTTTTGTCATTTGTGGCGTAAGGTTTAGGCAGAAAAGTCCCTTTTTCAGTGAATGTGCATCTTACATCAATTCAGGTCTAACATCGCTATGTAGAATCCCATTTTGGAGTCTATCAGGAGAAATGAATAACTTTCCATTGAGATAGAGTTTAATGAGATGAAAATAATTATCTTCACTGGTTCTTTGGTGTTTTTGCAATAATGTTATAATAAAGAAAGTTATCACAGGAGTTTTGCTAATAATAATAATAATAATTCCATGTTTTCAGGTTCCACATGCTCAGATTTAGGAAGCGTAGTGCTTTTTATTAAGAGCAGATCCTAGTCATTGTATTCCTATCTTAATGCTAATAAATCTCAAACATGATCCTCTTCCCATCAGCCATTTGGCTGGGGATATAGTGAACAATCAATTCTGTCAGATTATTAGCCCATCTAATAATTGAATTGAGCTGTCGCTTGGATAATGGATTCACTACTCACACTGTCGCTTCAGCCAAGGCTGGTTTAAAGAAGTCTGTTAGAGAGAGAGAAAGAGAGAAGTAGCAGAGAAGGGCAGGGGTGTGGATGGAAGGGAAAAAGAGAGAGACCACTTTGGCAGTGACTTCTCAGGATGGCAGTGCAATCAGATGCATGTCAGTTTTTAATCAGTTTCCATAGAGGCACAAATTATTCGTCACATAAGGAAAACATCTTGCTTCTCCTCTATAAATCCCAATTGCATGTATCAACTTACAATTTTACATCTTAGGAGAGACTGTTAAGCTCCCCTGGAGAAGTAATGGCATGTTTTATACAGTCTGCCTTATTAAAGGGATAGTTCACCCACAAATTATGAAAATTATCTCATCATTTACTCAACCCTTATGCCATCCTAGATGTGTATGACTTTCTTTCTTCTGTAAAACACAAATTATGTTTAGAAGAATACTTCAGCTCTCTAGGTCCATACAATGCAAGTGAATGGGTGCCACAATTGTAATGCTCCAAAAAGCACATGAAGGCATAATAAAATTAATCCATACAAGTGTTTTAATTGATATCTTCAGAAGTGATGTGATAGGTGTGGGTGAGAAACAGATCAATATGTATGTCCTTTTTTTGCTAGAAATTATACATGTATGAAACACATAGAGGGCGATATGCATGAAGAATGTGAATCACCAAAACCACAAGAAGATAAATGTGAAACTGAAAGTTAAAGTGGAGAGTGACTGAGCAGGGAGGATCATATATATTAAAAAAGGACTTATATATTGATCTTTTTCTCACCAACACCTATCATGTCGCTTATGAACACAGTGATTTAACCACTGAAATCGTATGGATTACTTTAACACAAGAACTACTGGAATTCTATAACTACTAGAATGGCCATAGCGGTCATTCTGACCATTCATACTAGACTACAAAATGTCATATTTGTCATGTCATATTTACATTCAAAGCTTCTATTGAGGTTTAAGAATGAAGCTTCTAATGTCTGTCATCATATTTTATTACGTAATCACCCGGAAAAATAAAAAAAATCTGCAATTTGAACAAAAAAGAATAATATAGATGAAATGGAGCACCGAGCGCCAAGTGAATGCAGATAGGCCTACAGAATATTATCTTTTTTGTAATATATAATAGTGTAAGCTGCTGGACTGCCCCAGAAGGGGTGTGCCTCATTTTGTGTCTGGCAAGCGGGAGAGCAAACTTTTTTCACCGCAGTGAAAATTTTGTTTTTGAAAGTCTAAACACCAACAAACATGGATTGAAGCAGAATATTTCATTAGACAAAAACATGTTGTGAATTTTGGAAATTATTACACCAATCTTTTTTCAATATATTTTGACTTTTGGACTTTACAAAGCTCTGGAGTTATTGGAAATGTTTGGATCACACAAATCAGAAATAATCCTATGCAGCCACCACTGGAATCAAAATCTATGAATAAAGGGATCTATTATGTTAGGATAGGTAATAATAAACATCAGGACATGAAATTGAAATTCTAATGAATGTGAAAATGTATTAGTTATTCGAGAACAACAGAACCTGCTATTGTAGCTAATTACAGATACAAATTAAATTTATATTCTATTATTTACTTTGTAAAATAAAAACAAATCTTAGGATATAATAACTTGTAAAAACATCACCAATATGGATTTCAGTGCATAGTAAAAGCCTTTATGGACATGTATGAAACAAATATAGGCCTAACCCAAAATGGCCAAAACAGTTAATAAAGAATATGAAAATTAGCTAAACTGCAGGAAAATGAACTGATGTAGAAAGCAATATTTGTTTTAAAGTGAGCAAAAATATCATGCTGTAAAAAGAAAACAAAATATCATGCTGTAAAATCATAATGAACACATTCTCCTATAAGTGGGCTCACTTGAACAAGGCATTTGGTTTTGGGAGCAAACACGGTGCATCATTCACTGACACTTGTGGATCGATTACACATCTTCAATGGCGGGAAAAAGTAGAAAACTCTGAAATGATACACTATGACCGTTCAATATGACCTTTATGGCCATTCAAGGTAGAAATACTCAGAACTCTATTGTGTTTGTAATTTTAATAAAATAACAATGTTAGAAAAAAAAAAAAAAAAAACACACATTTAAGAAAAGTCAGGGTCCTATGGTTATATGGGTTTTATTTCAACAAATTTATTACATTGCAAACATTTTAAACTGTCAAAATGACTGCCTTGGTAGTTCTAGTGTTAATGCTGAGTTATGTGATTTTTGGAGCTTACAATATTTTGCATTGTATGGACCATCAGAGCTGAGAAATTATTCTAAAAAGCTTAATTTGAGTTCAGCAGATGAAAGAAAACCATTCACATAAAGGATAGCATGAGAAAATGATGAGAGAATAAAATGTTTTGGGTGAACCATTACTTTAACTTTCCACAAGTTTTGAAGGAACACTTTTTTAAAAATGCAAAGTAAGTAATATGCTGAAAAGCATAATATTTTAGATAAGGCAAAAAATTAACATGCATTTTAATGTCTATTGTTCATTTACACAGACAGCTGACTGCCAATATATTGTATCGCATGGTCTTACAAGGGGTACACAGTTGGGTAAATAAAATCTGATAACCATACCAGAATGTATCTCAGGAGCAGAATAAAACATGTTGTCCCCCAGATGGGATTCCAACACACTTTAGAACTATTATTACTCTGTCTGTTGTTTTGATCACATATTCACTGCAGAAACAGCAAGACACATGCATTCTTTGATATGATATACCTTTTGCCTAACCCTATTTTAATCCATTACTAGACAGACTGATATCTGTTTGTGGAACAGAGAGCTGGCAGGGGTCTCTGTACAGAGCATGGAGTGAGGCTGATTACTCACTCTGTTGCAGTGAGATTTCAAATGAAAGAAAAACAGAACAACCTTAGTCACAGTAATGGAGTGGTACATCTGACACCTTATCAGCTGGAGGTGTTCATCAGAGAGAGCTCTCTTTATTTTCTTTAAGAGTTTCTCCAAAGATATGGTTGTGGGTGAGGTGGCAATTTTCTACTTTAGGTGATTTTAGAAACACTTGGTCCTTTCTCATTATCAGGTCATGTCACATCAGAATGGACATGGATATACTTTAATTGGGAAGTAAAAATGAAAGCAATTACAAAGGAAATAAACAGCCATGTTGTTTTTCTATATCTACTTCTTAATATTGTTTTCTTTTCTACTCGTTCATTTCTCTACCTGATTATTTACTCTTTTACTCACTCTTTACCCTCCTTTACGCCTGTGATCCATGACCTGCGTATGATTTTGATACTGAAAATCAGAAAAGACCCTGTCAGTAGAGTTACACAAAAACACGGCAGGAGCTTCATCTTTATAATGAACCTTGTCATTCTAAATGGAAAATATACATGCAGAGGAAGCCTTATTAATAATTTAATGAGTAAACCATGAGGAAGGCCTTTCACATAACTGCAAATGATTACTTTTTTCTGCTGATACAAGTCTTTATGAAGAAACTGGCTAATTGATGATGCAGCTAGCTAAAAGTTTCACTCACAGACATATATGCTAATAAGGAAACTGTGGCAGACCTGGAGGAAGCAGGAACTGGGTGAACACTTCACATAGGACTTTAATTACAAATGTCTCGGAATACTCCGCTTTTATCAGGGAACAAGGGTTACGCCCGTTTCACATCTACTCCGTGTGCAGTGCGTATGTGGTGCGTATGCGGTGCGTATACGGTACAGGAGCAGCACGCGCTATAGTGCTTTCACATATGTTGCGTTTGCAGTGCGCTACTGATCCGCAGTTTCTGTGTGCCACAAAATCAAAAATGTGTAAGGAATTTTGATTTTAAAACCAAACGTTAAATTTGAGATTGTTTAAGGCATTGAAACAGTATGAAAATTCATTTTAATCATTGTGATTCTTTGTTTTACATGTAGTTCGAGTTGAAGAAAAGCTATCGCGCTATATCTGTTGCTAAGAAGGAGAAGAATGATACGCATTTGCGTTCACTCTGTCTTTTTTTAGGGTAAAAAATCATATAGGATGGCATTTTGCAACTTTTGGGACTATAATCATTCTTTTTTGTTTTTCTTGACCCTGTAATTTAGTAACTGTAGAACACATTAACTGAAATTATGCGTATATGATGAAATGATTACAGTTTCTTGTCAATCTATGTCTATTTTAATGTGAACAATGCGCTGCCACTTTAATTCAGTGCGGTGCAGCACAGCAAAAATAGACTCGGTGCGTAAACGATCGCTGCACTGCTGTATACGCACCGCAACTGGAACGGATCGACGGACTGCATCCGCGGGCAGTGTAAAAGCTCTAACCTGTTAACATGGGTACGGAAAAAAATACGCACTGCATACGCACCGCATACGCACTGCAAACGGAGTATGTGAGAAACGGGTGTTACACTTAAGTAACCGAGACGTTCCCTTTCAAAAAGATACACTTATGATGCTGCGCTGAAAATCACTTTGGTAACGAGAATACCCACGCCGCCGCACTGTGGCTGTCCGGACCCCCTACGGCTGTGTAGTGTGCTCACAAGAGAGTGAGAGGTCTCAGACATGAGCTTGTGATGTCAACTCAAGGACAATATGTGCGGAGAGTACCAGCCTGCCGCATCACAAACATGCTGCAGAGGGACACCCCTAGCCAAGGCTTTAGAAGCTTGACTGCGCGCCTCTTTGGCAAGGGCAATAGCGTCCCTCACCCAATGCGACATAGTCTGCATGGCAAACGAATAGTTGCCCTGACTTACGCCAATGGCTAGTGCGGTGGACATAAGTCTGAAGGGCACGGACTGGTCTGTGAAGTCTTTCCTGCTCCGGCGTTGCAAACGGCGGGGAGCAAAATGCTTCGAGAGTGTAAGGTCGAGAAAGGTACCTTAGGCAGGTAGTCAGGATGAGGGTGCAAAATTGCTTTAGCCATTCCTGGGCCAAATTCTAAGCCGGCCGGCAAGACAGACAGAGCCTGTAGATCCCCAATTCTCTTTAGAGAGGTAATCACCATAAGAAAAACCATCTTGAGAGTCAGAAGTCTGTCAGATGCTGACTCCAGAGGTTCGAAGGGGGTTTCAACCAAGGCAAGGCAAGGCAAGTTTATTTATATAGCACATTCCATACACAATGGTAATTCAAAGTGCTTTACATAGAAGAGATTAAAATAAGAATTAAAAAAAAAATAAGAATAATTGAAACAGTTTAGAATATAAAATAAAATAAAATACAGTACAAACTGTCGGACACACAGTGGCACAGTGCTCATTCAGTAAATGCACAGCTAAACAGATGTGTTTTGAGTCTGGATTTGAATGTGACTACTGTAGCAGCACATCTGATCTCTTCTGGAAGCTGGTTCCAGCTGTGGCTGGCATAATAGCTAAAAGCAGACTCTCCTTGCTTAGAGTGAACCATTGGTATTTCTAGCTGATGTGATCCTAATGATCTGAGTGATCTGTTGGGTTTATATTCAGTGAGCATTTCTGCAATATATTGAGGTCCTAGCCCATTGAGTGACTTATATACCAGTAATAATACTTTAAAATCAATCCTAAATGTAACTGGGAGCCAGTGTAAAGACCTGAGGACTGGTGTGATATGTTCATGTTTTCTGGTTCTGCTCAGAATCCTGGCAGCAGCGTTCTGTATGAGCTGCAACTGTCTTATGGTCTTTTTGGGAAGACCAGTGAGGAGTCCATTACAATAATCCACCCTGATGTGATCCTAATGATCTGAGTGATCTGTTGGGTTTATATTCAGTGAGCATATCTGCAATATATTGAGGTCCTAGCCCATTGAGTGATTTATATACCAGTAATAATACTTTAAAATCAATCCTAAATGTAACTGGGAGCCAGTGTAAAGACCTGAGGACTGGTGTAATATGTTCATGTTTTCTGGTCTGCTCAGAATCCTGGCAGCAGCGTTCTGTACAAGCTGCAACTGTCTTATGGTCTTTTTGGGAAGGCCAGTGAGGAGTCCATTACAATAATCCACCCTGCTGGTGATGAAAGCATGCACACGTTTCTCTAGGTCTTGACTGGAAACAAAGCATCTAATTCTTGCAATATTTTTCAGATGATAGTATGCTGATTTAGTTATTGCTTTGACATGACTACTGAAACTAAGATCTGACTCTAGAGTCACACCAAGATTCCTGACTTGATTTTTAGTTGTTTGACCCCTAGCATCAAGGTATGCATTCACCTTGAGAAATTCATCTTTGTTTCCAAACACAATGACTTCAGTTTTGTCTTTTTTTAACTGAAGAAAGTTTTGGCACATCCAACTGTTAACTTCATCAATGCATTGGCACAGGGAGTCAATGGGGCTGTAATCGTTAGGTGATAGGGCTAAGTAGATCTGTGTGTCATCTGCATAGCTGTGGTAAGCAATTTGGTTCTTTTTCATTATTTGGCTCATTGGCAGCATATACAGGTTGAACAGGAGTGGCGCAATAATTGAGCCTTGAGGGACTCCGCATATCATGGATGTCCACTCAGACTTATGGTCTCCTATACTCACATAATAACCTCTCCCTTCTAAGTATGACTTGAACCATTTTAGGACCATCCCAGAAAGCCCCACACAGTTTTCCAGCCTGTCAAGAATTATGTTGTGTTCGACAGTGTCAAATGCAGCACTGAGGTCGAGTAGTACCAGTACTGATAATTTGCCTGTATCAGTATTTAAGCAAATATCGTTTATTATCTTTATGAGCGCTGTCTCTGTGCTGTGATGCGATCGGAAACCAGATTGAAAATTGTCAAAGTATCCATTTGAATTCAAGAATTTGTTCAGCTGATTGAAGACAACTTTTTCAATGATCTTGCCTATGAAAGGAAGATTTCAGATTGGTCTATAGTTGCTTAATATGGTCTTATCCAGATTGCTCTTTTTCAAGAGGGGCTTGACAACTGCAGTTTTCAGGGAGTTTGGAAAACTCCCCGAGAGAAGTGAGGAGTTTATCACTTCTAGGAGATCTGCTTCTAAACAGTTGAACACATTTTAGAAAAAAGATGTGGGAAGTGCATCAAGGGCGCAGGTTGATGTTTTAAGGTGCTGTACGGTTTCTTCCAAAATGTTGCCATCAATTTCTTTGAAATCAGACATAGTAACTACTTTCTGAGGTTGTGGTTTGATTTGTCTGACCCCAGCACAACTCAAGAATGTGCTGATCACCTTTCTGATATTATTGATTTTTTCAGAGAAGAAAGAAGCAAACTCACTGCACTTGCTGTCTGAGAGCATTTCACTGGGAATCTGGCTTGGGGGGTTTGCCAGTCTCTCTACAGTCATAAAAAGAGTGCGTGTTTTGTTTAAGTTGCTGTTTATAATATTCGAGAAGAAAGTCTGTCTAGCTTTGCCTAGTTCCATATTAAAAGCATGGATGCTGTCTTTGTAGATGTTATAATGGACTACAAGTTTTGTCTTCTGCCACATGCGCACTGCTTTTCTGCATTGTCTTTTCATATTTTGCACTGCTGTTGAGTTTCTCCAAGGTGCTTTTTTTCTGCCACACTTCTTCCTGACTTTCACAGGAGCAATATCATCAATTACACTTTTAACTTTTGAGTTAAAAGAATCAAGGATAAAATCAACAGAGTCAGCAGATATACTTGGTGTTAAAGATATAGCCTTCATAAATAGTACATTAGTGTTCTCATTTAAGCATCTCTTCTTGACAGACACAGATGGCTTCAATGGCAGGACAGATCAATATATCAAAGAAAATACAGACATGATCAGACAGTGCTACATCCTTAATAACAATCGATGAAATGTTTAGACCCTTACTGGTAAGTAAATCTAGAGTGTGTCCATGATTGTGTGTGGGTCCATGTACATGCTGAGTCAGATCAAAAGTTTTTAAAACAGTTTTGATTTCTTTTGTCATATTGGTTTCTGCATTATCTATGTGAATGTTAAAGTCTCCAGCAATGGCAAAACAGTCAAACTCTGAGGTAATTGTTGATAACAGTTCTGTAAAGTCCTCAGCAAAGGCTGGAGAGTATTTTGGAGGCCTGTAAATAATGATAAGTAAAATGCGTGGAGCACCTTTTAACACACTACCCAGATGTTTGAAAGACAGGTAATTCCCAAATGATATTTGCTTACATTGATAGACATCTTTAAAAAGAGCAGACCCTCAAGGACTATTGCTAAGTCCCCTGAAGAGGACCTGGTCCTAGCAGGAGGCCTCAGTCGCATAGCTCCATGAATGAAGCGAGCGAGTAGAGGATGTCTCCCCAAGGGTACCCCGTCCATCAAGGTGTGGCAAGCCGAAATGGTGGCCACATAGACCCTGAGAGTAGTGGGGCATATGCCTGCTGACAGTCCAGAACTGAAGCAATCTGGCAGTTTACTGGATCTACATTATATTCACTGCACCATCCTTCAAAGACACCACATTTATTGGCATAGATTCTTCTGGTAGAGGGAGCCCTAGCACTCAAAATCATCTCGATATCCTGTTCGGCCAGCGCGGCGCTATCAGTAAGAGGCAAAACCCTGACTGGCGAACTCTGGCCAAGACTCCTGGGAGCAGAGAATCCAGGGGAAACGCATACAGACGCATTCCGGGCCATATATGCGCCATCACGTCCAGAACCAGGGGGGCTGGGTGACTCAGAGAGAAGTAGAGGGGAGTCTGTTGAGAGGCGAAGAGGTCCACTTCTGCCTTGTAAAATCTAATCCAGATTTGTTCCACTACCTCGGGGTGGAGTTTCCACTCCCCCGTCGGTATCTTCTGTCTGGACAGTAAATCTGCTCCAACATTCAGGCATCCAGGGATATAAACTGCCCTGAGTGACAGGAGCTTGCCCTGGGCCCAAAGGAGAATCCGATGAGCCAGAGAATTCAGCTGACGTGAACGTAGACCTTCTTGATGATTTATGTAGGAGACTGATGCAGTGTTGTCCACCCGCACCAGGACATGGCAGCCTCTCAGATGCTGGAGGAAGTATTTCAGGGCCAGAAATACCGCCATCAACTCGAGGCAGTTGATGTGCCAACCGAGCTGATGACCCTCCCATTCTTCTTGGGCTGGATGACCACTTAAGACCACTCCCCAGCCCATCAGGGAGGCATCTGTTGTTAGCAACCTGCGAAGACAAGACGCACCTAGAGTGGGACCAAAGGAAAGAAACCGGGGTCTGAACCACATAGAAAGGGTACGAAGTGTGCGGCACGTAACCCTTATTTGCCTTAGGGGACTTGCCCTTGGATGAAATCCCCTGGCTTTTAGCCATAGCTGAAACGGTACCATGTGCAGAAGGCCCAAAGGGCTCACTTTGGACGCAGATGCCAGGAGACCTAGTATTTGTTGATACTGACGAACAGTGCAATCTTGACCTAACCTGACTTTGCTTAGGGTGTTCTGAATGGACGTGATTCGAGCGGGAGACAATTGTGCCCGCATCATGATTGAATTCCATATAACTCCCAGATAGGTAAGTCCCTGGGTGGGAGAGAGAATGCTCTTTTTGACGTTGAGTCTCAGACCCAGAGAAACCAGATGTGCTAAGACAATATCCCTGTGCTGAACTGCTAGTTCTTGAGATTGTGCTAGTATCAGCTAGTCATCTATGTAATTCAGAATGCGGATGCCCCAGAGTCGCAAAGGAGCCAGTGCTGCATCCATGCATTTCGTGAATGTGCGGGGTGATAGGGCTAGGCGGAATGGAAGAACCCGATACTGGAAGGCTTCGCCCCGAAAGCGAACCTCAGGAACTTCGATCGTGACCAGCCAGTCGTGATGTTGGATTTGTGACACGACCGTCTTGATAGTTAGCATCTTGAACTTGAACACCCTGACTGAGCGATTCAAGCCTCAAAGATCTAAGATTGGATGCAACCCCCCACCCTTCTTGGGAACCATGAAGTATTTGCTGTAATAACCTGACTCTTTCTCTGGAAGGGGAACACATTCTATGGCCACTTTGACCAAGAGATTTTGCAGTTCTTTCCACAGTAGACATGCCTGCTCCGGTTTTACGGTAGTGGGGACCACTCTGTTGAAACACGGAGGGCGGCGAGCAAATTGAATTCTGTAGCCTTTTTCTACTGTTCTTAGGACCCACATAGAAATACCTGGCAGAAGTTTCCACGCTGCCAGGTTCTCTGAGATGGGTATTAATTTTGACACTTCCTGTTGAGGGGATGTCAAGTGTTCCGCATCCTGGACTAAGGCAGGAATCTACTAAGGCAGGAAGCTACTTTTCGTTGGAAGCCTCTAACTCTCAAAACACCAGAGGCGGCGGGAATGGAGAGGTTTCGTGGGGGTACCAGGAGGGCCAATGTGGATGATACATGCGCCCGTGCCGAAGGGAGCTACCCTCACAAGGCTGGTTGCAAGACCGTCAGGGTTTCTTCCTCTTAGAAATAACCTCCCCTAAGGTCTTGCTTTGGGAGCTGTTGAGGGCGACAAGTCTGTCCCCAGTATTTACGAGGGGGAGCACGACTCGCCATGCTTTGATTCTGAGCCTCCCTTCTAGCAGGACCGGAGCGGGTCTTGGTGGCCGACGGCCCCGCCCCCTGAGTGCTGCTAGGAAGAAACTGACCGAATGCTTCCTCCTGATTTTTTGCCTCCTGGAACCTGGTGATAACTATATTCATAGCGTCCCCAAATAAACCAGAAAGCGAAACTGGGGAATCAAGAAGGAAAACTTTGTTCTTATCTTTGATGCCTGATAGGTTGAGCCATAAGTGTTTCTCCATGCTGACTAAAGCAGACATAGACTGGCCAATGGCATGGGCCGTCTGCTTGGTCACACGGAGAGATAGATCAGTACCTTGACGAAGCTCGGAGAAAGCCTCCTCATCGAGCGTGGCACTCGCACTCAGGTCCTTCAACAGATCAGCCTGGTATGCCTGTACCACTGCCATAGTGTGCAGAGCAACACCAGCCTGACCCGCTGCCTGATAAGCTTTCCCTACTAGTGTGGAGGTAGTCCTGCACGGCTTTGTGGGGAGAGAGGGTTTGTTTAACGATGATGCCGAACCTGGCGAGAGATAACCCGCAAGTGTCTCTTCAACCGGTGGCATCAACGAATACCCCCGTGTCTCAGCACCCACGATAGTCGAATATATCGACGTCAAGGGCACGTAGAAATTGGAAGTATACGGTTTCCTCCATGAACGAGAGAGCTCGTCATGGAGGTCATCAAAGAAGGGAAGGGACTGATGAGGCGTTCCCTTCCCCTGGCAACCAGATAGGAATCTCTCCTCCAATTTAGAGTGTTTGGGGGTCTCTTGTTCGCGTGGCCAGTCTAACTGTAGCCTGGCCATGCACAAGTAATCACCTCGAGTAAATCCTCCGATGATTTACTATCATGCCCGGAATGCTCGGAGGTGGGTAACTCGAAGTCCGCAGACTCAAGAGATTCGAGATCCCCCTCATGAACTGAAGAGATGGCCGAGTGCGCTTTAAGATCACGGGAAGGACCAGCTGGGTCTGGGGAGAGAGCGAGCGATAGGGACGGACCCGTCTCTCGCTCTTAAGCCAGAGCCATACGAGAGCCCCACGATTGAAGTGTGGGCGCTGACTCTTGGAAGTAAGCAAGACGAGCGCGAAGCATTGTGATCGAAAGCAGATCGCAATGCTCGCACCCGCCCCAACACGAGAGCATGTGTGTCCCTCTCAGCCATAGAGCATAGACAAGGAAACATGCATCGCTTGCTTTGTCTTTCAGTCATTTTCTCCTTTTTTTTTTTAAAGAAAGAAGAGAAAGGTATCTGCGCACTGCCTAACAAAATCTAACTCCTAGCAGGAAAGTAGAAATGTTTTCTGACAGGCTCATGAAGCACACACACACAGAGTGATATGAAGACAAAAGATCTGACGATGCACCTATGACACATCTATTTATAGCCCTGCCACAGGTGCAGGCATCTGTCCTTACGGCCCAGTCATGCCCTCCTCCTCATAATAGAAACCTTTTCAGGTTACTGCCCCTAAATTTTAATAGGTAAAAGTAAAACCTGCTTTTAACTTGATAAGTCCAGTCAATGAGTGGATCAGCCTGCACTGGTTCAGGGGAGCCATTAGCAGTTACAGCGAATGTAATTGAATAGTGCAGTACTGCACCAGCTAATGGAAAGGAAACCGGCTGCTGAGCTCAAATGGGAATCTTTGCCACCATACTGAGGGCTCCTGCTGCAATGGATATCCATTAAGTATGATTGAGCCCAATGGGGTTTTGTATAATGTATGCCATGAAGTCGGACCAGGCACCCCCCCCCCCCCCACACACACACAAAAAAAAGACCCTGTTAAAAAGTGACCTGTTTCAAGAAGCATGATGCCCCGAGGCCACTTCTGAGGGTAAACAAGGAGAATGATAACATGATACAACATGGATCGAACAGGCAATGCAAAGTTAGTGTAAACAGAGGATCATTAGCACTCATTTCAATATTTTGAATGTATTTATCCCAGCTAGTAATTGCTATGAGAGAAGTCAGCATTTCCTCAGTTTCGTGAAATTCTACAAAAATGTGCTTCAGGGTTATATGAATAAAGACACACTAGCACATTTTAATTGCCATGATTATATTGAGTGCTAATAATTTACCACATGCACTGACATATAACCCCTGTTAAATATAGTCCTGTAGTCCTCTTTTAAGTGGGTATGCCATAGGGATTCAATATTTAAGGCAGTCTTAAGGTAAACTAGTTCCTGTAAGCTCTAGGTGATGTTGATTATACTTTGATGGAAACTAGGCTCTCTTTTTCCAGCTAAATCAATTGCTGTATTATTTTTCCTTTTTTTTTTTTTTTGTAGAATTGTGGAAGAATGATGCTAAGGTAGGTTGACCCTGAAAGATGCTAAATTAGCAAAAATAGATGGCAGAATTGATTTGTCATGTCTCCAGCTTATCAAACAGTGTGCTGTTTTGCTGCATGTCTGAGCTGAGTGACTTAACAGCTGTCACTGTTTTAAACAAGGTGGACGAGATTATAACTTCCTTTCAAGCACCATCCCAGAATCACCTCTGACAGTGCCTGGGCCACTCCTGTCACTTAGTTGCCTTGTGTTTTCTCTAAAGTTTCCCCTCAACCGGTAAGGGACACTCAGTCGAATCACGCTGTCACAACCTATTGCCCCTTCAGTCCAACTCATCCATCAATCTGTTCAGAATCATGACCCACCACAGAGTCAAAAACATAAGCTCTCCTCTAAAATTCACAATTCTTCAGCTTGCTGTTTCTGCCACAATTTTAAATAGATTAAGAATAACACTTTGCCAGGGGCCTGGGTAGCTCAGCGAGTATTGATGCTGACTACTACCCCTGGAGACGTGAGTTTGAATCCAGAGCTTGATGAGTGACTCCAGCCAGGTCTCCTAAGCAACCAAATTGGCCTGGTTGCTAGTGAGGGTAGAGTTACATGGGGTAACCTCCTTGTGATCGCTATAATGTGATTCTTGCTCTCGGCAGAGCGCGTGGTGTGTTGTGTGGATACCGTGAAAAATAGCATGGGCCTTCACACATGCTACATCTCTGTGATAACGCGCTCAACAGGCCACGTGATAAGATATGCGGATTGACGGTCTCAGACGTGGAGGCGAGTCACTATGCCACCATGAGGACTTAGAGCATATTGGGAACTGGGCATTCCAAATTGGGGAGAAAAGGGGAGAAATAAAAAAGAATAGACTTTGCCTGTTATTGGTAAACACCCTCAAACTCCATCCCTCTAATGACTGTGAGCATGTTGTGTAAATGTATTAACTGAGTCAAAATGCCAGTTACAAGACCAAATTGCTGGTTTCATCTTTATGACTTATGCAACATTTGAGTTTGAGTTCGATTTCAACATAAAAATCTTCAGAATTATTCTGTTTTACTTTATCCTTTCAACCCTTATCAGAAACATGCTGGAGGCTTAGGCTTCAGCGTGCAGAAATGCCTGTTTCAGATTGCAGGCGATCGAGCAATCCACAGCCAGCTGGCTTGCTCTAACGCTTATGTGCAATGCCAAGAAATGGCATGGGACATTTCCTTAGTGACATGAATGGACCACTGTGGCTAATCACAAGGCAGCATGGACAAACATTTTAGTGTAATCACAGTAAAAGAAAGATCCAACACCACAGACTACAATGCTATCACTTCTTCAATGTCAGTTATAAAATGTTACAATTCTGCATTATCAATTAATAAATAATGAATAAATTATTGTGAAGTTTTTATGCTATTTTTAAAAATGAAGATGAAATAACATGGACTGATGACTTCAGCAGCATATGCCATCCATTAACATCCTCAGAGTTTACAGTAGGTTATTGTTCAAAATTGCCTATGGACTAAATTAATTTTAATTTAACTGATAAATTAAAACTATTTATAGCATTATTTTTTAAGACATTCTCATTCTGCAACATTTTTATTACTTCTGGAACTAGACTTGTGTTATATTGGCTCCTCAAAATAATAATAAGAAAGGAAGTCCATGTTAAATTTATTAAACATGAAATTCTGCTTTTTCTTTGATAATAGTAATAATAATAACAATTATTATTATTAGGGCAAAGACCTGTCTTGTTTTCATTAGTCTTCCTATTATTCTAATTCTTCTTCCGCTCTTGAGTCTATGGCAGCCCATAAAACCACTTGCGGGAAAGTTATGTATTTTGGCAGAGATAGAGGACAGTCTGATCTGTTAACACAGCAAATTTGGCATCTCTACCTCCAACCCTCTAGCGCCACCAACTGACCAAATTGGAAAATGTAATAACTTTTGAACTGTGAGTCCTTGACACAAAATTCCCCTTTCCTCTGATTCATTGACTCAAGAGGATTCCACCCTATGATATAATTTTCATCATCTAGAGGCACTCACAACAAAGTTATTCACAGAAGTTTGATAAACCATACCGTTTTCGGATGGCACTTCAACAAATTCGATGAAGAATGCACAAAATTTAACATTGAACTTTGGACTGAGGCTGTATCTCTGCAATACTTTGAGGGATTGGAACAAAACTTGGTACATGTAATCACAATTAGGCCCTGAAGTTACCTGTAGCGTTTTGGCACACTGTATACTGGTCAGGAGATAGAAAAAGTGATATTTTGGCTTATAACTTCTGAACACTTTCCTGCATGATAACCATCATGCCCAGATAGCACCTCAGCAATTTCAGAACAGTGCCACATACTGGACAAAAATTCTAAGAACTAGCTATTTTTTGTTATTTTTTTAAATATATATATGTATTTTTTTTAATGACTGAACTCCTCATACACTCTTCATCAGATTCTAACCGAAAACATGACACAAGGCTTCTTTTGCTGCTCATAGTGCCGATAATTGGCTTGACCCCAGTATCACTGCGTGCAGCTATATTTATTATTATTATCATTATTATAAAATAAAAAGCAAAGTTTCACATTAAATAAAATTAACATGGACATTCTTTCTTATTTTTATTTTGATTAACCAATAGAACACAACAGTATGGTTACAGAAGTAAAGAAATACCATTACATTTGCCCATAGGCAATGTTTTACAATAACCTACTGTGAACTGAGCTTGTTAATTGATGGTCTTTTAACTTTGTTGCCAGCTTGGGCGAGTTCCTGCCCAATTGAGCTAGTAGTAGTTTTGCACTTGGGCAGGTGGGCAAAATCTGGGCTAGTTTGGAATGATTTTAGCAGGTTTTATGATTTATAAAAGTATTGCCTATGTAGCTAAGATACAGAAAATGTCACCACACCCAATAATTCAATCAAATAGTCAAAACAATGATTGACAGAAAATGTGTTAAATCCTGTTCTGAGGAGCTACGAGTAGCAACACTCACTATAATGTTCTAAACCAGTGTAAGGTGTTGCTCATAGATTTTAGCTATAGACGTTAGTTAGGCAATCTAAAAAGTTACAAAGTGATTACAAATGTCAGAGAACATGTCAAAAATAGGGAAATGGCTTTGGACGTTTTCTCAAGCATATTTGACACTCTTGCAACACAATGGAAAAATTGCTCCTGAGATCTAGCAGTTTAATGATGCTGGATGAGACCACTGCAGGTAGGAAAGATTACAAGGTAGGAAAGATTACATATGATCTTTATTTGATATATTCATAAAATATTGAATGGCAAAAACATTACTTCAATCATAGCACTATGACTTGTAGCACTTATTATTTGGTATCTTAATATCCACAGGCAACATCTGTGTTCCTTCTATAGTGTGTGTGTCTATAGACTATTTTAAATGTTAAGAGTAATATTAGCTCTACATATTAACTTATGATATTTTTAAACATGTTCAATACCCTTAAAATGAATAATTAGCATTAGTTTAGTTCATATAATATAGTTCACCTGTGTCTTTGTGCAATAAAACATATTTTATTGATCTTCTGCATCAAAAAATAACTATTACATATTGTAAATGTATAATATCTTGTTTTTTTTATAAATGAAGTGGGAAAATCAATGCATTAAACTGAACTAATTGTTTTAATTAATTTTATAATAACAATACTGTATTTAGAGATGAAATTTAATCATGGATTATGGTAGATTAGGCGTATTACCCCAAAAATAATAATATGATTGATCATGGTTTTATCTATTGAAAGCATTGAGCAACATCCATTCATTGAAAACAATAGTAATATATTCATATCCTAATCTCTAACTGTCATGCTTCATTCTAATGCGGTCCAGTTAAAGAGTCTAAAGTTTTTTTCAGCAACTTTCTCAGTAATCACATAGAAAAAAATATGCGGCTCATTGTGTCTCTTCTCTGCGCATCATCATTACTGGTGTAGGGTTGCCTCTCAGGGTTGAACATGTTTGGCACTATGCAAAAGTGAAAATCAAGTTAACCCAGAGCGCTTTGTGTTCAAAATGCACATTATTAGCTAACCAAACCACAGACTGCAAGCGAACCATACTCAGACCACCTCTCGAGATGGTCTCAATTCGATTCACTTTAAAGGGGTTTGTAATCGTTTGGATTGTTCACATATGGGTCAAAAATCTCGCAAACCGCACTCAGACCCCTGAAATGGATCAAGTGTGAAAACGCCCTAAGAAAAGAAGGGGTAAATGTTTTTGTTAACTTTGTTTTGTTGCTTAATTGTGTCATTAAGGTAATGCTTCCTAATTATGGTTAAATATGCTTGATTTTATATACAATATTTGGGCAATTTTTTATACATTCGGGCAAGTTTTGAACAATCGCTGGGCTGGAAATCATCAAACTAATCTTGCAACACTGGGTGCGAGGTGACAATCTGACATGGTGCACCTTTTGAATAATTTTCTATACAGTATTTAAACTATGTTCTACATCTAGACCATGGGTGCTCATTACAATGATTGTGATAGCAAGACGACCACTTGTTGATCTCTATACAATCTAAAAGAAAATGTTTATTTTCTTTGCTTCTCTAGCTGCATGCTTTTTGACTAACAGGCGGCTCATTTATATGTGCTGCACTTTACTTTTTGTTATTTTCTGTTCCTTGCCACAGTCACTTTTGGCATGCTCACTGTGGGCCTAACTACAAATTATATATGTATACTGTGTGTGTGTTTGTGTGTATATATATATATATATATATATACACACACACACACACACACACACAGGACTGTGCAAAAGTTTTAGGCACTTGTCAAAAATGTTGCAGAATGAGAATGTCTTAAAAAATAATGCTATAAATAGTTTTAATTTATCAGTTAACATCATACAAAGTCCAGCAAACATAAAAAAGCTAAATCAATATTTGGCGTGACAACCTTTGCCTTCAAAACAGCACCAATTCTCCTAGGTACATGTGGAAAAAGTTTTTCTTGGTTGTTGGTAGATGTTACAAGCTTCTTGGAGATTTAACTACAGTTCTTCTATCTATTTCTTGGAGAAGTGATCTATCTACAGGAGTCTGCAGTTGTATGTAAGTGTGTTTATTTCATTGTTTTTAACGTTTAACGTTGTTATAGTGGTGTTATAATGGTATTCATTGCTAGATCAGGTGCTGTTTGTTTACTGTCTTGAACGCGGGTCGCATAGACGTGTGTTTGGTGTGTGGGCACTATATTTGTGTTGACTTGTCCCATAGTATTCGCTGATAGAATTGTTAGACTTGTCACGTAGGATTCGTTGCTAGATTTGCTTAGAATTCGGGTTGGTTATCCTGTGTGTGTGTAAAACAGTGCTTCACTTGTTTTAGAGTATTATTTATTGCTAAAGGTCCTTTGAGGTAGCCTGGAGAGGGGAAGTATCCAAGCCACACCAGTTACTTACTGGGGTACCTCAGGGATCAGTGCTTGGGCCACTTCTCTTCTCCATATACACAACATCATTGGGACCCATCATCCAGTCACATGGTTTCTCTTACCACTGCTACGCTGATGACACGCAACTCTACTTGTCTTTCCAGCCCAACGACACCACAGTGACCGCTCGAATCGCTGCCTGTCTGGCAGACATTTCAGCCTGGATGAAGGAACACCACCTTCAACTCAACCCAGCCAAGACCGAACTCCTTGTCTTTCCAGCCAACCCGGCTGTTGAACACAACATCACCATGCAGCTGGGTCCAACTACAGTTTCGCCTTCCAAAACGGTCAGAAATCTAGGGGTAACCATTGATGATAAGCTAAATTTCACAGACCACATTTGAAAAACTGCAAGATCATGTAGATTTACACTCTACAATATCAGAAAGATAAGACCCTTCCTCTCTGTACATGCCACACAACTGCTCGTTCAGTCCCTTGTCATAACTAGACTGGACTACTGTAACGCTCTCATTGTAGGCCTTCCTGCATGTGCTATTAGACCTCTCCAAATGATCCAGAATGCAGCAGCACATCTGGTCTTTAATGAACCTAAGTGAGCACATGCTACACCACTTTTGTCTCTCTCCACTGGCTGCTGGTTCATGCACGTATTAAATTCAAGTCCCTGAGGCTGGCATACAAAACAGTCACTGGATCTGCTCCAGCATACCTAAAAACATTTATGCAGAGCTACGTTCCCACAAGAAGCCTGCGGTCGGCTAAGGAACGTCGCCTTGTCGTACCAAAACAAAGACGCACCAAAACACTTTCCCGGACTTTCAGTTTCATCATACCACGGTGGTGGAATGACCTTCCCAACTCAATTTGGGAAGCTAACTCACTCTCTATCTTCAAAAAACGGCTAAAAACACATCTTTTCCAAAAGCACTTAACGGGTCACAAAATATATATATATTTTTTTAAATTAAATAAATTATTTTCATTTCTTGTTGCACTTAAATCTGTTTTGTATACTATTCTGATGATAGTGAAACTTTGTAAAATGGCACTTTTTGTACCACTGTCTCCCTAAGATGATTCGCTGATATTTTTTCTCTTTTGTAAGTCGCTTTGGATAAAAGTGTCTGCCAAATGAATAAATGTAAATGTATTTAGGCTGTCTCAATTACTTCTCAATTACTTGAAATCTCTTCATGTAAAACAAACAAATCTAAGTTTGTTTCACATTCCAAATGACACCTCCTCAAAAGCCACCACCCTCCCCATCTACTACGTTGCTCCACTCCCGAAATGGGGGCACCCCAGCCGACCTCCAACCCCTCAAAATAATCTGTCTGGTGATCATCACACTGGTCAGAACACAATTATCTATGTGCCTATTCCCCACATTGATGACCGCCAATCAGCCCAAACACAGATTCTGGGGCAAAACAAAACCCGAGTGCCCAACATGTCATACACAAAACTCTGAACCTTCAACCAAAATTCCTGGATCTCTGCACCACCAAAAAATATGAGCCATGTCTACATCTACCGACTGGCATCGCCAGCAGGGGGGGTGTCTTTTAGGCCAAGCCTATACAATCTAGAGGGTGTCCAATAAAAATCTATGTAAAATCTTGAATTGCATAATGCACACCCTTGCATCTCTAAATGCAGACTTGGTGTTTTTTGGAATCCTAGCCCACACTACCTTCTCCAATACCAAGTTTAAATCGTTTTACAATAATCTCTTGATAGGATTTAAAGCTCCATCACTCAGACTCTGAATTAGCAGGGAGTAATACACTGATGCCTCAAGACCTTTTCCAAAAGCAGTAATCACCATTCCCAGAGTATCTCCCACTTTAGGGGGTGTATGCTACTCCAAAAAATAGTACAGAGCTGGTGGCACAGCTGTAAATACCTATACAACTGAGATCTGGGAGTCCCAAAATGTTGAACCAAATTTTCACATGATCACAACACTCCAGTCTCATGTAGATCACCGAGTGTAGTAACCCCCCTCACAATCCATTCTGACCAGCAGAAAGGGGACTTATTAATACATCATTTTGGGTTTTGCCATATGCTCGAGGCAACATTTAAATCCGAATAGAACACTCTGGACACTTTTGTCCATACCGATTGCAAATGCAAGATAACACGGTGTAACTTCTCCGGTTAGTTTGATAGAAAGGCATTGCAATGGCGAAATAGGGGCAATAATTTTCTGTTCAATACAAAACCAGAGAGGGGCTCTCTCAGGTGGAAGCGCCCAGTGAGCCAAATGTCTGAGACTGAATGCATAATAATAAAGCTAAATATTGAGTAGTCCTAGCATTTGTCAATTGGCCTATGTCATTTATTTAAATGTAATCTGGGTTGCTTACCATTCCAAATGAAGGACTTCATGCTATCAGTTTTATTGAAATAAGAGAGGGAGACATCTACAGGGAGAGATTGTAGCAGGTAGTTATATTTTGAAATACAATTAATTTTAATAACATTAACCTTCCCAATCATAGATACATGTAATGAAGCCCACCTGCCCGGGTGCATAACTCGAAAACTTTTTATTAAGGGGTCAAAATTCACTAAATAAATCAGACAAATTTGTTGGGAATAAAATGCCCAAATACATAATGCCATGTTTGGGCCACTGGAAGGTGCCCAGCTGAAAAGCTGTTACTGGGCAGCATGCTGTCAGAGCCAAAGCTTCGGATTTAGACCAATTGACTCTGTATCTTGAGAAGGCAAGGCATAGATCTAATGGAGTCAGAGAATAATAATACAATATCATCAGTGAAATTAGAAAAGGAATTAATAATTGTGTGGAGACAAGGCATAGATCTAACAGGATTGGAGACGATTAATAAAATATCATCAGCGTAAAGCAAAAGCTTACATCCCATCAACACCCATGGAAAATCATCTTCCTTTCTTATCGCAGCTGCTAATGGTTCCAGGGCAAGACAGAACATTAATGGGGACAGAAGGCAACCCTGCCAGATAAAGTAAAGTAATCGGAATTTAATCAATGTCTTTGTATTGCCGCTACCTTGTGTCTATGAAGAAATCTTAAAAAGATAATCCCATTCTACCATATCAAACACCTTTTTGCTGTCAAGTGAGATGGCAGCGACTGGAGTCATTAATTCGCCACTTACCACATGATATTGATCAAATGCCTAATGTTATCAGAAGAGCTACGGCCCCGAATAAACCCCACCTGAGCTATATGTATAAGAGATGTCATAACTTTACTTAATTGGTTAGCCAGAATTTTTGACAATATTTTAATATCTAGCTGGATCAGGGAAATTGGGCAGTAACTCTTACACTCACTTGAATCTTTGTCCTTTTTAACAATCAGGCTGATACAGGCTTGTGTCATGGTTGGCAGAAGCTTTCAATTCTTTAATGATTCCATATAAAATTCTAGCAAAATTTGAGCCAGTTCTGTACCATAAGACCTAAAAAATTCAGCGGTACAGCCATCTGGCCCCAGAGCCTTGCCTATAGGCAAGGCCTTAATTACCTCACCTAGCTCGTCCATGTTTATCTCAGAATCAATAGAATTGTTGTGCTCTGTAAACTGTTGTCAGTTTAGGGAGATCTAATGGTTCCATAAAGTTTCTAATATCTTCATCAGTTGACGAAGATGTGGAACTATAAAGATTGAGATAAAACCAGTTGACCAGTTGATCTCTATATAAACATTGATTTCAGCCTTTAACATTTATCGGCATTCATGATTTTGCAAAAGGCATACATTGAAGGCAACACCTCTAAACTCAACAGGGTGTGATCTGAGACTAAGATGTTTCCAACTGAGCAATTCACAACAGATGAATATATTCTGAATAAACAGAATATATTACAAAAATATATTTTATGGACTGATTATAAACTGTATAGTTCCTACCAAATGGGTTCAAAGTCTCCAAATATCTGTAACACTAATATTTTTACACATCCTGTGAAGCGTTAATGTAGGGGGCTTACAGACGTTTGCTTCACTATGATCAATGACTGAGTCCATCAAAAGATTAAAGTCTCCTCCTAATATTATATCATGAGGGGTGCCAGCAGCTCGCAACATCCTTTCAAGATCTATAAAAAGCCCTGATGATCAGCGTTAGGTGCGTAAATATTAGCCAAAATCAACCTTTGCCCCTGAATTTCTGCTAAAACAATAATGACTCTTTTATCTATAATCGGTTTGAGACATTTAAATTGTAGATGTTTAGATATCAATGTAATGACTCCCCTGCTCTTACTTGAGGCAGCACTAATATAAACATGTCCTCCCCATATCTTCCCAAATGTTTCACCTTCCTGTGGGGAAAGATGTGTTTCTTGAAGAAAAACAATATCATATTTCTTACATTTAAGAAAATAAAATAGCGTTCCTTGTTTTCATGGGGTGCCCCAATCCATTCACATTCCACGTGGAGAGTGACAATCCACACATATTAACATTTGACATTTTGACATATGAGAAAAAATACATTGTGTTTCAAAAATAAAATTATAAAAGACTACATTCTAACCTTCGTGGAACACTCAACCCTCGAACATCCCCTAGAACTAAAAACAAAACAACAGAAAAAAGAAAAACGTGTTTGTTAACCCCACGCACATCCCTCAAACAGTCCATATATGCTTATGAGAGTCCCCGTGACATCTTTGCCATTGGATTGCTCAAGACTGGTGCTTCTATACAAAATTCGTGAAATTGAATTACACAACAGAAAATAATCTATAAAATAAACCCCAGCCAATAGGTGGAATGAGCACAAAGAACATGTAGATTAATTCACATAACCGTCCCGAAGGCATGTTCCTCCACAAAACAAGCTCCAGCCTTTAGCGGAACCAGCACACACACTTACAGTTTCCTCAGGCATTCAAAATGAATGTTCAGTGAGCACATGAGTGTAACAAATGCCCTAATCACTCCAATGTTTGCAACAAACTCCATCCAATAGGATGCATAAGCACAAAGAATGTGCAGATTCATCCACAAATTGTCCCAAAGGATTGTTATTCCACATAACAAAGTCCAGCCGCAAGGTGGAACCAACACAAAAAGAAAATATAGCCGCAAGTGCCATTTAGCGGTGTCCAAGCGCATGTGAAGAAATAACCAAAATAATCAGAATTGACATATGATCCAGTGGATGCCAAATAATACAAATTTACAAAATAGATCCTGCCTAAACTATATTGGTTGACAATTGGGTACCAAATTTGTTATGCTGTAAAAATACATAAATGCTAAAAATGTATTTGTCAATTGCAGCCATGTTTTTCAAGATACGCAACTGTCCTCATAGACCTTGATGTCACCTTTACAAAGAAACTGCATGCAAAAGTCAATCAGACCAGTAGTTCCATAGTTTACATTTTAATATTATTATAGCATCAACAAGAGGCAGAGGTGTGCAACGTTTTGTGTGTATCCTCAGAATTACCCCATACACAAGTGTACTAAATTTGGTGATTCTAAATCCGTTCAAAAGTTATAACCATTTTAATAAATAGTGGCCTACTATATACGTTTTGGCATACCATGTGGCGATGAAAAGTAAAAAATTCCTTTGATAACTTTTTACATTGGGACTCTGCTAAATCTTTCTGCTGTGGTTTGTTTCCGATCGGGCGAACAGCCTATGACTAGTTTGAAAAAGTAATTTTTTAAATAATCTCAAGTATTTAATGAACTTTTTGTTTCACAACAATGGTACTTCAGGCTAAATTGTTCAGAATGAGATCTACAGTATGGTATGAATAAATTCTTTGTGAAAAAACAGATGTATATAACACATTTTACATGTTTTAAAAAGCCACAGCGACCCCTGTTGGCCAATTTTTTTCCAAGACCTCTTTGGCCAAATAGGCCTTCCAGGTTTCGGTCGGTTTGGCCTTATTTAACCCTTTATAAAAGCTGATTAAAGCTAATTGGTTGATGATGGCCATGTTTTTCAAAATATGCAACTGTCCTCATAGACCTTGGACAAAAAACTGCATACAAAAGCTTGGCTGAATGTTTCTGCACTGGTTTGGTTCTGATCAGGCAAACAGCTTAGGATGAGTTCGTTTTGAATTTATTTCAAACAATCCTAAATAGCGGGAAAACAAAGGGGAGGAGCAAAAATCTTACAGGTGCAAAACTCTTTGGCATGATGCAAGGAATCAGACGGAAATTTGTTTCTACCCCTTACAGTTCAAGTATTATGGCCCAAAATATGTTTAGAATTTTTGTTTGAATAGCCTGTCCAACGGATGTGTGTCTGCCTGTGTAGTGGGGGGATTTGGAACCATCCTTCCAAGTTCGGAATCTCTACGACTTACGGTCTCTTATGCCCAGACACTTTTAAGGCAGAATAAAAATAATACACAAATCTGAAAAACTACAATATGTTTCCTGCACTTTGGTGATTGGACCCCTATTAAAAGGCACTCAGTTTCCTCGGACAATCAAGTTAATGTTCAGAAAATATATACTATACTAAAAATATAATCAACATAACGAAGTTCCAACTTCTTTCACAGGACACTTTTACAGTGACTTAATCACTATGACAGCTGGTGGAAAATTACTAAAACAAATTAGATAATAAATACAATTGTATATACACTACTACTACTACTAATACTACTACTACTAAAATAAGTAAAAAATAAAACAAGACCTCTAGATAGTTTAACACAAATCTCATAAATTGTTTCATTTAATGGCTGCAACAGTGATTGTCATAATTTGATGTTCCAGAATATTTTGAGTTTGGACATGAACTTTATTACCACCTGCTGGTGGAATCTCCAAACTGTATATACAGGAACTAAATTTAGACTTTTTGCTGCAAACAGACGTGCTTCAAAAACATATTGGCGCAATTACCTATTTCTCAGGAAATATAAAATTCCATTTTGCGGCATTTAATTAATATATAATAGCACCCACAGTTTGTGCGCATACATCCACAGATAGCGCAAACACTCCTACCCATGCCTATTTAGACTTTGCACTGGCAAAAAATTGTGCTTATAATTAGTGCTCTCAAGAAAATTGGATATGATAAAGTGCATGGTGGTTGCATGTAGCTGCGCTAAGCACGACCATGAAAACAGAGCCCATAGTGTAACATATGAATGGCTTTTATGTTCTAATATAAAATAAAATAATAAAGGACAAGTCAAACAAGGAGGAAGGACCAGTGGAAAGCCTCTGGATCATCCAAGTCACTTCAGGTCAGATTAATTCAGGTTGCTCTCTTCTTTCATCTCAGTGTCTTTCATAATAGGAGCACAGGCTGCTATGCAAACTACACTCAGTGTTAATCTCCTGTTCATAACGCCTATCATCCTATTGTTAATTCAGCAGGCGGATGATTGAGAGGTAAAAACTCATTAGAGGCCCTGTTAGCTGACTGCACACTGCTGTGCCCTCTCCCATGGAAAATTAATCAACTGTTCTAGACTTTGTGTGCACTATAGGCTATGCACTTATAAGCACATGTTATATGCACCTAGTCATGCTAAGAGGGTGATTTGCACTCAAATATTTCCCCTATTTTTATAATCTTTTCCCATTGTTTTCTGTTTAATCTCTACTCCTCACAAGACGAATGATTGCAACGTCTAACCCACAATTCATAAGTATATATTTGAAAGCACCTAGACATCAAAGTTTAATACAAATGTGTTATTTTGACATTTCCAGCTTTGTTCTGTTTGTGTCGGTTGTGTTTTATGCTCCCTCAGCATAATGCAACACCTGCATCATATTCTCAGTTTTCACAGCTGAGTGAAACTATCCAATAAACATTCAGTGAGTGCCAGAAAAGGAGGCTTTAAAGGGCACAACCTGAACCAGATGGTGAAATAAAGGCCTCACAGCAGCTTAGCAAGATGGCTCAAATCACATTTTACAACAGATATTTTGATTTAGCAGTGGGTCACATAAAAGACGAAAGATGTAATTGTTCACCAGTGTTTTGTGTGTGTGTGTATTTATCATTTTGTGGGGACAAAATGTCCCCATAAGTATATGTGAAGCGGACCAAGGAAGGGACGGAAACAGACGTCAGCTTAAGGGGTAAGCTTTATTTTTACACTTAATTTTCCTTTAGTCACACACAACTATTCTCTGCCTCGTGTCAGGCTCTCTCCCCATGCTCTGTGGCTGCCGGCTTTTTATCCGCTCTCCTCACGCTACTGCAATTAGAGACAGGTGTTACACATAATTTAGCTCAGGTGTGAGTGCCCTTACCGCTTTTCTCTCCCGGACGGGCGCTTGACCACGCCCCCGCTGCCACATACCCCCACCGCCCGACTCAGGCCGGGGCGTCATCCGGCCTGCCTACCACTCCCCCCCCATTCCTGGAGAGGAAGTCAGCGGCAGCCATCTGCACCCCCGGTCTGTGGACCACCTTGAACTTAAAAGGCAGGAGGGCCAGATACCAACGGGTGATCCGGGCATTAGTATCTCCACTGCAGTGGAGCATGATCCGAGCAGAGGGTGAAGGCCCGCCCCAGCAGGTAGTATCGGAGGGTGAGGACCGCCCACTTGATGGCCAGACACTCCTTCTCTACGGTGCTGTACTTAGTCTCCCTCAAGGAGAGCTTCCGGCTAATGTACAGCACCGGGCGCTCCTCTCCCTCCACCACCTGCGAGAGTACGGCCCCCAGCCCTCTGTCTGAAGCGTCCGTCTGTAAAACAAAAGGGAGAGAGAAGTCAGGTGTATGCAAAAGCAGCCCCCCACAAAGTGCAGCTTTAATCTGTGTAAACGCCTGTTGGCACTGCTCTGACCATTGGACCGGATCTGGAGCCCCCTTTTTAGTGAGGTCAGTCAGCGGGCTGGTGACATCCGAATAATTAGGCACAAATCTTCTGTAATAGCCAGCCAGCCCCAGGAACTGCCTCACCCCCTTTTTGGTCTTGGGTCTAGGGCAAGTCGTAATCGCCGCGGTCTTGTCAATTTGGGGACGCACCTGGCCATGACCCAAGTGGAACCCCAGATACCGTACCTCCACACGCCCAACCGCGCACTTTTTCGGGTTGGCCGTGAGCCCCGCCCGCCGCAGCGATGTCAGGACGGCCCTCAGATGTTGCATGTGCCGCTGCCAATCATTGCTATAAATGATGATATCGTCTAGATAGGCAGCGGCGTACGCAGTATGCGGTCTGAGGATCCTATCCATGAGACGCTGAAACGTGGCCGGTGCCCCGAACAAACCGAAAGGAAGCGTCACGAATTGGTGTAATCCGAACGGCGTGGTGAAGGCCGTTTTTTCCACGGGATATTGGTGTCAAGGGGATCTGCCAATAACCCTTCGTTAGATCCAAGGTCGAATAAAATCGAGCCGTACCTAACCGATCGAGCAGTTCATCAACACGGGGCATTGGGTACGCGTCAAATTTAGACACCGCGTTGACTTTCCTATAATCCACACAGAATCGTACAGACCCATCGCTCTTGGGAACAAGGACGACCGGGCTGGACCAATCGCTGTGGGAATCTTCTATTACTCCCATCTCAAGCATCGCGTCCAATTCTTCTCGAACTACTTTCTTTTTATGTTTGGGCAAGCGATAGGGGCGGCAACGTACCACCACGCCCGGCTCGGTCTCGATATGGTGATGTATGATGTCTGTAATTCTGTAGCCTTTTGTAATTCGGAAACCTCTGCGAGTTGGCGCGGTGAGAGGTGGTCTCCACAAGGAACCGGGGTGTTGAGATTGCGGGCTTTGTTTACCTCCGGTCCGAGCTCCGCCCTCTCCGGAACTACCGTTGCCAACGTCACAGAGGCCGCCTCTTCTCTCCACAATTTCAGGAGGTTGAGGTGATATATTTGACGCGCGCCCCCTCTATCGGTACGTTTAACCTCATAATCGAGATCCCCTACTCGTCGTGTGACCTCAAAGGGTCCTTGCCACTTGGCGAGTAATTTAGAGCTCGATGTTGGGAGTAATACAAGCACTTTATCTCCCGGTGCGAATTCCCGTAGCTGAGCACCCCTGTCATACAGCCGGCGTTGGCGTTCTTGAGCCTGGAGCAAATTCTCCTGTGTTAATTTCCCCAGTGTGTGGAGTTTTGCTCTACGATCAAGAACGTATTGAATTTCGTTTTTACTATTAGAAGGTCCCTCCTCCCAAGCTTCCAGGATGACGTCGAGGACCCCGCGTGGGCATCGCCCGTACAGCAGCTCAAATGGGGAGAACCCCGTGGAGGCTTGCGGGACCTCTCGTACTGCGAATAACAGAGGGTCCAGCCACTTATCCCAATTTCTAGCGTCTTCGTGTACAAATTTACGAATCATATTTTTGAGCGTCTTATTAAATCGTTCCACCAGTCCATCTGTCTGAGGATGGTAGACGCTAGTGCGAATCGACTTAATGCCCAAGAGTTCATAAAGTTTGCGAAGTGTTCGTGACATAAAAGTAGTGCCTTGGTCGGTGAGGATTTCTTTCGGAATCCCCACCCGGGAGATTATTTTGAAGAGTGCCCCTGCAACACTACGTGCTGAGATGTTGCTCAAAGGCAATGCTTCCGGATATCGCGTTGTGTAATCCATCAGGACTAACACAAAGCGATGTCCGCGTGCTGTCCGTTCTAATGGCCCGACGAGGTCCATTCCAATTCTTTCGAAGGGAACCTCAATCAATGGAAGGGGTGCAAAGGCGCTTTTGGGGTGGCCGGTGGGTTTACGAGCTGACATTCGCGGCACGCCACACACCACCTGCGGACGTCACCGCCAATGCCCGGCCAATAGAAACGGGCTATTACACGGAGAAGTGTATTTCTTTCCCCTAGGGGACCGGCCATAGGATTATAGTGAGCCGCCTGGAAAACCATTTCCCGGCGGCTTCGTGGAATCAATAATTGTGTCACTTCCTCCTTTGTTTGAGCGTCCTGCGTCACTCTATACAACCGATCTTTAATAAGCGAAAAATATGGGTATGCAATGGCGATGCCCGGCCGGAGCTGTTGACCATCAATTACTCTCACTTGGTCAAAAGCATGCTTAAGGGTTTCATCCCGCGACTGCTCTAGAGGGAAGTCCCCCTCAGGGAATTCCCTGAGAGGAGGGGCGGCCACCTCGCCCCTTCCCTCGTCATTCCGAGCAGCCGAGGACGGCCCCGGCTCCGCCTCCCCTGCCAAAGCATCGCACACCGCACACCTCTTTATGCAGGGCCCATCCGCACAAATACCCTCTAAAATATCTTTGAAATTCGGCCAATCAGTACCCAAGATTAGCGGATGGGTGAGGCGGGAACTAACCGCTGCCTCCACACTATGATTTTTTCCCCTGAATTTAATCGCCAAAGTCACCATGGGATACTTGTGAACATCCCCATGCACACACCTCACCCTCACCAGTTTAGCTAAACTCAAAGCCCCGGGTTGAACCAAGCGTTGGTGGATGGTGGTCTGGTTACAGCCGGTATCCAACAATGCTTGGTATGTACCCCCCTGGATTCTTACCGGAATACGGTACGCTCCAGCCCGATCGGGGGCAGCCTGCGGGAAGTCGGAGACCCGCACCACCGTCCCTATTTCCATCAGCGGACACTGATCCCGGAAGTGGTCCGGGTCTCCGCACCTCCAGCAGACTGGCCCAGGTGCCACGGCCGCACCTGTGCTGGCGGGCGCCCCCACCTGAGGAGAGCAGCTGAAGGACGGGGAAGGGGTAGGCGGGTTCTCCCATGGCCGGGAAGTTGGTCTCATGAAACTTCGGGGGGGGCAGGAACGGACCCTGGGGAGAGAGCAGAGCGAGAGGGAAGAGGGGAGGGGAGAAAAACAGGGGAAGACACAGGGAAAGAGAGAGAGAGGGCTCATCCGCCCTTGGAATCGCCACCATGTGGTCCTCCACGAGTCGTACGGCTTCCTCCAGCGACGCCGGGCGGTGGCACTGGACCCACTCCGCCGTTCTCCGGGGCAAGCGCTGGACAAACTGCTCCAGTACCACCTGATCGACGAGCTCCTCGACGCCACGGTCCCCCGCAAGCAGCCACCTCCGACAGGCATCACGGAGCCACTGGGCGAACACAAACGGGCGGTCGGACTTATCTAGTTTCAGGGCCCGGAAGAGCTTGCGACTTTCTTCTGGGCTCCGACCAACCCGTTGCAGGATGGCTCTCCTCAAGTCGGTATAAGCCAGGAGGCTTGTTGCCGGAAGTTGTTGTGCCGCGAGCTGTGCTTCCCTGGACAAGAGAGGGACGAGGCGGGCTGCCCACTGGTCGCGCGGCCAACCCCAAATTTCCACCGTGCGCTCAAAGAGGTCCAGGAACGCCTCTGGATCATCTGCCGGCCCCATCTTCTGTAGCGCGGGTGGGGGCAGTGTGGCACGGGTGTCCGGGGTCGCGGCTGCGTCTGGGGCGGCCTCCTGGCTGAGGAGGCTCCGGATAGCAAGCCGGTCCTCTGCTTGAGCCCGCATTATCTCAAAGAACCGACGATCCTGGTCCTGTCGGAGCTCCAGCAGAGAGTGTTGGTGGCTCTGATGGAGAGTAGCGAGGGACTGGAGGACTTCCGCCAGCTGGGAGGACTCTATGGGGCGACTCTGTTCCATAACTTGGAACAAAAAAAGATGTTCCTTCTATTCCCGGGTTTTGGCACCAGTGTGAAGCGGACCAAGGAAGGGACGGAAACAGACGTCAGCTTAAGGGGTAAGCTTTATTTTTACACTTAATTTTCCTTTTGTCACACACAACTATTCTCTGCCTTGTGTCAGGCTCTCTCCCCATGCTCTGTGGCTGCCGGCTTTTTATCCGCTCTCCTCACGCTACTGCAATTAGAGACAGGTGTTCCTTACCGCTTTTCTCTCCCGGACGGGCGCTTGACCATGCCCCTGCTGCCACAGTATAGTAAAACCCCAAATTGTTGACCTTGTGGGGACATTTTGTTGGTCCTCATGAGTAAAACAGCTTATAAATCATACTAAATTATGTTTTTTTAAATGTAAAATGCAGAAAGTTTTCTGTGAGGGTTAGGTTTATCAGTAGAGTTAGGGGATATAATATATAATTTGTACAGTATAAAAACCATTATGTCTATGGAAAGTCCCCATAAAATATAGAAACCCAACATGTGTGTGTGTGTGTGTGTGTGTGTTTGCTTGAAATGCTATAGGTGTTTGTGAGGATGTAGCCATATACTATGTGTGCTTGTGTCTATGAAATGTCTAATAGCAAGTCTTCTCAACGGAAGTAAAATTTGTCTTTATGATAATCACACAAACCTTTATGTTAATAATATAAATAACCATTAACAATGAGGTTTAACATCTCTAATTGCCTAACCTATTCTGTTTTTTGCATATTAAGACATAACTACAACATCCTTATTGCTTGCAATTAATCTTATAAGGCTATATGGACATAACATTTTACATGTGGCCCTACCAGCAACTTTACTGACTTATGATTATTGGTATATTTATTATACCTAACAAACGGCCATCTGTTTGTTAAAGTACATGGGACCCATGGTGATGGTACAATTCATGATGCTTTGTTTATGTAATCAAGTTACCAGCCTCTTTTAATTTTATCAATGGAGATCACTCAATGCTCAGAGGTGAAAGGTTTGGGTCAAGAATAGCCACAGATGTCTGCGCTCCTCAGTTATTCATCTGAAAGGTGGCTTTAGCTTAATGGCTCTCCCTAAAAGAGCATGACAAGTGCTTTGTGTTCTCCAGAGGCCTTCTACAGGTCAGCTCCTCCACAGAAGAGGTCAAAGGCATAATATACCAAATAACAGAGTGGTGGATTTCACAGTTCATGGCAGTCATCTGCAATTTTCAAATAACACAACCTTTCAAAAAACTACTTTTTGTATTATGATGGTGTGGCAAGTGGGCCAAGAGGATACTACAGTATCAACTCTGTATCTAGAAATAAAGCTAAATCTGACTATGCCACCCCAAGACTAAAAACTTAGGGATCTAGGTAACCCCAATAAGGGCACACAGGTTCATTCATATACAAGGAAGTGCAAAAGATGTGGGTTCAGTACAAAAGTTGATTCTGTTCTTTATTTCATAAAACAATTATAATTTAGTAAAAAAAAACACAGTCCCACGGGGACAACATCAAAGCCATAGGAGTTACTGTAGCAATAAGGGAATGCAAAAACGTTCTCTAAACCAAGAAAATAAAGAAAATATAACAGAAAACTTTCATACCGAAGATACACACAGGACATACAATGTAAATTCTAAAGCATCCATTGGGTACTGGCCTGCAGCTTACCAGCAGAAAAACTGTCTGTCACGTGAAAACTGACAATCAGTTTTCAAAGAATAGATCACCCCACAGTGCACACACACACACACACACACACACACGGCACACAAACATACTCTAAGTTTTCCAAATTAGTGGAATTTAGTTGTTCTAAATTGCTGGGGTTCAACTTATAGCAAAAAAGGGGTTCAAACACATACACATAAATCAAAAGACATACTACCCAACCCCCCCCCCAAAAAAAAAAACACACACACAAACTAAATATTTAATTAACTCCTAATATTTTCCAGCACTGTGTGCGCGGCAGTTGTACACTTACACACACATGAGTCACAAAAATATACAAGCAAAATGAACAAAAAAGAAAACAAAAAAACAATAACTTTATATCAGATTAACGAAAAGAATAACAAAAAACATTCACGGCTCTGGTGTGACCGTTATTCACTTACATACACAACAAAAAAATCTAAATAAACAACAAAAAATAAAACAATACACAATAGCGGTAACTCCAATGAAAGAAAGGAATAATCAAAAGTATTCTCGGCTCCAGTGTGGCCGTTGTACACTTACACACACAAGCTGAAAAAATAACCAAGCAAAATAAAACAAAAATAAAAAATGCAATAAAGTGGCACTAAGGGGTTACACAAATGGTATAAGAAGAAAACATATAAATGAATAACCTATATCAAAGCAAAAAAATTATGATGCCACACTTAATTTAACACCACAACCTAATAGGTCCCGCAACAAGACAGCAACACTGGAACCCCAGCACGAGGCCACTGGATCTGCCAAAATAAAAGCATGAACGCTAAATATATATCTAAATACAAAAATAAAACTATCAAATCAAACAAGGAATTACTTACCCAAAAAAACAGTTGCTTACTATCCAATAAGAGCACCGAAGCGAAAAGTCAAGGACACCACGATGCGATCAAAGCCCAGCCAGGGAGCTAACTAGCTGTAATATGAATCAAATCTAAGCCCCCAAGCTGCCATTTAACTCCACAAACAGCCATGAGACCAAGCAAAAGATCACACATACCTGGGAGGGAACAGTTTGCCCACAAAAGGAGAATTATACCAGCTTCAATTATCCCTTTAACGAACAAGAAAACCAACTCACATTAACATTAAAACCAGCGATAGTCACGCTAACACCAGAACATATACCTCTCTCACATGGTGCCCGAACCGGAAACATAACAGAAGCCCCCCCCAAAATTAAATACTTAAAAACAAAATACCTGAATTATTTAACTACTTTCAGGGACACTCAAATGAGTTCAAATCTATCAAGGTCTCAGGACCATGTTTCTGGTCTCTGTGTTTAATTATATCAGGATAACACGCCAGGTGACTTGGAAAACACATGGCTAAGCTAAATTAACAATTGATCTCAGACCCTATCAGCACAAACAAAGATTTAGAGTTTTTTAGAGAATATGTGCAACTAACAAACCATAAGCCATATTGGAATTTGATGGACAATTACCAGGGCACTGAAATTTAGAGTTTAAAATAAAGGTCTTCTAGTTCTTTAGCTTTAGCAAATGTTCATATTGAACATTTACATGTATTCATTTGGCAGAAGCTTTTATCCAAAGAAACTTACAAAAAGAGGACGAATACAACATATGCGATTCATCTTAAGAAGATATTTGTATGAAAAGTGCTGCATTACAAAGTTTCATATGCTTCAGAAAAATACTATCCTAGAAAGAGATTAGAGTAGAATTAGAGAAATGATATATACAGGTGAAACTCGAAAAATTAGAATATCGTGCAAAAGTTCATTAATTTCAGTAATTCAACTTAAAAGGTGAAACTAATATATTATATAGACTCATTACAAGCAAAGTAAGATATTTCAAGCCTTTATTTGATATAATTTTGATGATTATGGCTTACAGCTTATGAAAACCCCAAATTCAGAATCTCAGAAAATTAGAATATTACATGAAATCAATAAAAAAAAGGATTTTAAATACAGAAATTTCGGCCCTCTGAAAAGTATAATCATGCATATGTACTCAGTACTTGGTTTGGGCCCCTTTTGCATTAATTACTGCCTCAATGTGGCGTGGCATGGATGCTATCAGCCTGTGGCACTGCTGAGGTGTTATGGAAAACCAAGATGCTTCAATAGTGGCCTTCAGCTCTTCTGCATTGTTTGGTCTCATGTCTCTCATCTTTCTCTTGGCAATGCCCCATAGATTCTCTATGGGGTTCAGGTCAGGCGAGTTTGCTGGCCAATCAAGCACAGTAATACCATGGTCATTGAACCAGGTTTTGGTTCTTTTGGCAGTATGGGCAGGTGCCAAGTCCTGCTGGAAAATGAAGTCAGCATCTCCATAAAGCTTGTCTGCTGAAGGAAGCATGAAGTGCTCTAAAATGTCCCGGTAGACGGCTGCGTTGACTCTGGACTTAATAAAGCACAGTGGACCAACACCAGCCGATGACATGGCTCCCCAAACCAACACAGACTGTGGAAACTTCACACTGGTCTTCAAGCATCTTGGATTGTGTGCCTCTCCATTCTTCCTCCAGACTCTGGGACCTTGGTTTCCAAATTAGATGCAAAATTTGCTCTCATCAGAAAAGAGGACTTTGGACCACTGAGCAACAGACCAGTTCTTTTTTCTTTAGCCCAGGTAAGACGTTTGACATTTGAAGCCCATGTCCAGGACCCGTCTGTGTGTGGTGGCTCTTGATGCAGTAACTCCAGCCTCAGTCCACTCCTTATGAAGCTCCCCACACATTTGAATGGCCTTTTCCTGACAATCCTCTCCAGGCTACGGTCATCCCTGCTGCTTGTGCACCTTTTTCTTCCACACTTTTCCCTTCCACTTAACTTTCTATTAATGTGCTTTGATACAGCACTTTGAGAACATCCAACTTCTTTTGCAATTACCTTTTGAGGCTTTCCCTCCTTGTGGAGGGTGTCAATGATGGTTTTCTGCACAACTGTCAGGTCAGCAGTCTTCCCCATAATTGTGAATTCAACTGAACCAGACTGAGAGACCATTTAAAGGCTCAGGAACCCTTTGCAGGTGTTTAGCTGATTAGAGTGTGACACTTTGAGCCTACAATACTGAACCTTTTCACAATATTCTAATTTTCTGAGATTCTGAATTTGGGGTTTTCATAAGCTGTAAGCCATAATCATCAAAATTATATCAAATAAAGGCTTGAAATATCTTACTTTGCTTGTAATGAGTCTATATAATATATTAGTTTCACCTTTTAAGTTGAATTACTGAAATTAATGAACTTTTGCACGATATTCTAATTTTTCGAGTTTCACCTGTATATTATATCCATCCATCCATCCATCCATCCATCCATCTTCAACCGCTTATCCGAAGTCGGGTCGTGGGGGCAGATGCTCCAGCAGGGGGCCCAAAACTTCCTTATCCCGAGCCACATTAACCAGCTCTGACTGGGGGACCCCGAGGTGTTCCCAGGCCAGTGTGGAGATGAAATCTCTCCACCTAATCCTGGGTCTTCCCCGAGGCCTCCTCCCAGATGGACGTGCCTGAAACACCTCCCTAGGGAGGCGGCCAGGGGGCAGCCTTACCAGATGCCCAAAACCACCTCAACTGACTCCTTTCGACGCAAAGGAGCAGCTGCTCTACTCCGAGCTCCTCACGGATGACTGAGCTCCTCACCCTATCTCTAAGGGAGAAGCCCGACCACCCTTCTGAGGAAGCCCATTTCGGCCGCTTGTACTCGCGACCTAGTTCTTTCGGTCATTATCCAGCCTTCTTGACCATTGTTCGGTACCAACACCAGCTCCACCACAGCCCGCCCCTCGGGGCCAGCCCCGACGCGGAGCTACCCGGAGGACGGTGATGGGTGACGCCCCCCCGCCTCACAGCCGGCCGCCAAGAACCCTAAGAAGTCTTCTATATTTTTTTCTATTATATTTTTACCTACAAAATTAATTTCAAACATTTAAGCATATGCCTTCAAATCAAAAGGTTTTTAAGATCATGAGAACATTTCAGTCAAGTGACCCCAAAATTTTGAACGGTAATATATATATATATATATATTATTATGAGTGTATGGTCATGTGCTCATGAAAAAGATGTGTAGACAGAGAGTGAGTCTGCTTCTCGGATGGAGTTCCAAAGGTAGTTCCTCCATCAAAAGTCTGGGAAAGGGATTTGGTGCCTCTTTGTGTGGTACAAGGCGCCACTCGTTTGCAGACCGTAGGCTTCTGGTGGGAACATAGCTCTAAAAGAATGATTTTAGGTAAGGTGGAGCATACCCAGTGACTGATATGTATGCCAGCATCAGAGCCTAGATCTAGATGCAGCAACCAGCAGCCAGTGTAGGGAGACAGAGGTGTAACATGCACTTTCTTGGGTTTGTTGATGACCAGACATGCTAATACATTCTGGATCATTTGCAGAGGCCTAATTGCACATGCAGGGATGTCGGATATCAGAGCATTACAGTAGTCCAGTCTAGATGTGACAAGCGACTGAACTATAATTTGTGTGCCATGTTCATGGAGGAAGGGTCTGAAACATTTGGAGTCAACACAGAAAACAATAGAAAGGAAATTAAGATATTTAAAGCTGAAAAACTTGACAGTGTATGTTAGATGGGAGACCAGAAAAAATGTGAACATCGAAAATGTTACACCAAACAGCATTAATTTTGTCACGTGCAGAAAGTGCAGACTTAAGAGTGTAAACAGAGTCAAAGTAATTATGGCTATATGTATGCTTTCCGTATGTGCTGATATTATTCCATAGCAGCACAAATGTAGCATCAGACTGTGTATACCCCAAACATGCTGAAATTACTTGCTGTCAACATACAGACCTACAAATCATGACATTGTTCAGTTACACAAATCTGCAGACAGCATCCATAAACAGTGATGATTCCAACCATCTGGGTGGAGGGAAAGCATGTCTGATTGGTCTTTATGAGAAAGCTGGACATTGCCTAAAAGCCTAGCCAAAAGGAACCTGACTGTGAGTGTCACTCATGCAACACCCATTAATGAAGCCCTATTATCAATGTTCCTGCATTCACTTGGTCTTAATCAAGTGCCGAAGTGTCCTTGGGCAAGACACTGAACCCCGAGTTGCTCCCAATGGCAGGCTAGCGCCTTGCATGGCAGCTTTGCCGCCATTGGTGTGTGAATGTGAGTGTGGATGGGTGATTGGGACACAGTGTAAAGCGCTTTGGTAACATCTAAGGTTAATAAAAAAGTGCTATATAAGTGCAGACCATTTACCAAAGTGTAATGCTGTTTATTAAGGCACAAGCATTGAAAGTGTGGAGGCCGTTTTTTTCTTCTTCTAAGGATTATTAGGGCCCAAGCAGTGAAAGTGCAGAGTGTGTGTGTGGGGGGGTCTCTGTAGCGACCACTGTAATAGGGGCATTTAAGGGAATTTCTGTAGCACCCCCTTTTTCATACATTATCGAGACAAACACACATTATCATTATGGTAATTTGCTATGCCAAACAGGAAGTTGGCCATTTTTGATTTTGTTTTAAATTACAGGCTTTGAACTTTTAAATCCTCCTCCTAGGTGATTCTTGAGAATGTCACAACATTTAGACAGTATTTTGCCAAGACAGATGCTGAGACGCTAAATTGTGAACAGATTTCGATAAATTGAATGGTGTTGTCATGGTGAGGAATTAAATGAATGGCGAAAAATGGGACAGGAAGTGTCTCATATCTTCTGTGTGTAATGTGCGATTTAGATCAAAATTGAGTTGTATGTTTTTTTATTGGGAGCTAAATCACATGGATTTGACTATTTTGGGTCACTGTTATAGCACCACCATCTGACAGCAGGAAGTGTGACTCTTACAACAGACTTTGAAATAGTCCTCTTACACTTACCTAAATCTCTTCAAAATTGTTTAGAATAATGTCAACTTACATTTTGTTTTCCAAAAGCCACTGGGTGGAAATGGACTAGTGCTTGGGCCCCTCATTGCTGCTTGCAGCTATATTTTTTCTTATTTTCGCTTGCATGCCTTGTTAAATGGGCAGATTTTCTATAATAATCTAATTTGTTTTCTCAACAGTGTTATCTCTGCCTTGACACACGTGGATCTTGTTAGCTAAGCTGGGACTAAGGGCTACTTATTTTTATGCAGAAATTGAATTGGAGGATTGTTATGACAGATATTGTTGAGAAAGATATTGCAAGTGACATTGAAAATGAATATTTCTATCAGTAATAAAGCTATGTTGTGTTGTTTATTGTAGTATTGTATAATGATGTTGATTTTTCTACCTCTGTCATGGTGAACAGAACTCCTTTTGTTGTTTTTAATGGGGACAGTTTAAACTTTGTCCTGGAGAAAATGATATTGTCAATGTGGTTTCTCCCTCAAATGTTCAATTTAGATTTCAATTAGGTTTAATCGGTGTCTAAGAAACAAGCCCTTCTCGTATCATTTCATAGTAAACACACCTTGGCTGTTTTTCTGCTCTGTGTCTGGTCTCTGTGTAGCAAGTTTAATATCCTGTTCATATTTATCACTGTCATAACACAACTATTCTAAAAGAAGCACTGTCAAAGCTGGCAGATGAAATTCCTGTAAACATGGGCAAGTGTTGCTTATGAATGATCTGGCATTTCTGAGAGGAAGTGAGGGTTAAGGAGTGGGCATGTCTCTGGGCGTGTGCCTGTAAACAAGCAGAGATAGGTGAGCTCAGTTTCAGACAGCGGGGGGCACTTGTCTAGCAGATTGGTATCAGGCAGCAAGCTAACATGTCACACCAAAAGGAAAATTACAAGACAGACCATATAAATGTAACATAAAGTGTGCCCTTCACTTTATCAGGAGAGACAACACTGTTGATGAAGCTCTTTTACCCCTCCTCTGCAACTTGCTGCACTACACTCCCTAATTCTTATATAACAGACAAGAGAAGCCAAACACTACCTGTAGCTGGCAGCGCTTTGAATCTGCTGGACGTCTGGTAACAAATTAGGGGATGTCAGTGTGGGAAATGGGCTGGCCAAGATGATTAGTGTTGTTTTACAATCGGGTATGGTTTGACCTTTCAGGGCTGCCATCATTCTAAACCCAAGTCAACTTGAAAGAGGAGCCAGATGTAAAATGGAGGCTGCTAAATATCTGTCAGTCTGTCAGTGTCGGCCTCAAACATCAATTTATTTCACACTCTTTTGTTTTCTTTACTCTCTGGGTTGAAACTCATCCTCATTTGATCCCAACATGAGGCATCCAGAGAAATTATGCTGTCAATACCCTCAAGTAACGGCAGACTGCCCCTATGGAATGAAAACAGATTATGTGTCAACAGATGGAACTCAGCACTAAAGACATGATGGAATTTATGTCTCCATAACTCTCCCTCAGAAGAGCCGCTTTGATGAGGAAAATAACAAAAAAGCAAGATGGATGATCGAGATGTTTTAGGAATAATTTTTACACAATGACTACTTTGTCTTGTAGCAGAACTGTTGACACCACGTAGCCCCTTTCAGTTATTGAGGTAGTTGTCATGGCTAATTGATAAAATAGAGAAATCTACAACAGCCATAGGTCTATATTTACATTCATGCATTTGGCAGACAATTTGATTTCAATGCAACTAACGGCTCCTACACACTACATGACTTGAAGACGTCAGATCGTGGTACCGTTCATATTACACATCTGTCTTGTCACTGAAGTTGTAGCGTTTTCAAATTACACGACAAATCCGCGACAGGGGTGAACACATTACAAGACATTTTACTATTAATGAATCCCTGACGACTCTGTATGGACTCCAAATTATGTTTCAAAACAGAATACACATGAGAAGTTATACGAAAACAAATGCATGATCATATGTTATGCATTTCAGAATATGATGTGTATTTTTTTAATCGCCTGAATGCATCATTTATTTTATTGTTTACAATATGAAAAAGTACCTCGTACTGTAAATGTATGTATCTGCTTAAGAGAATTGGCATTTTCTCTCCAACTCTTCTCTTTCTCCACCCGGTTGTGCTACAGCTCAGATGAAACATCAAATAGGCACTGGCGCTCCTGCCAATGTTCCACAAATTTTTCCTCCATTTCTTCGGTCAAATGAGACTTTCTTGATACTGCAGCCATGCTTGTCTATGTTCTGCTGCAGGTACATCAGGACTCCTCCCACTGAAACTTCCCGTGCCCCATTTCTTGCTCTCTCATTGGCTGCAGGCCAGCGCTGCTGTTGTATTCAGTCTAAACATATTTCACACTGCACGATTTGAAATCGCAGACAGGTCCATATACTTAACATTCTAGATATCTCGCTGACATCGGCGACGCATCTGCATTCTCTCAAATCGCATCTTTGATAGTTCATACATTGCGATCGTTGCTCACGGGAGCGAGTTCCGATTTGCCTATGATTTCAGGCTTTTGTCGGCGATCTCCATAAAACTGCCGTGAGCGAAAATTGGGCTTAAAATCTAAAAGGCACATTTGATCAGTTTGTGTGGGATTCAAAATCATGACCTTGGCATTGCTGCTCTACCAGTTGAGCTACTGTAACACAAATATACAAGAGAAAAACAGACAAGGTGTGTGTACCATGAGCTGATAGAAGGGATACAGATTAAACCTAATTGAAAACTAAATGGAGCTATATAGATTTGCAGGGCAAAGATTTTGAACCCATTATATGTACTTGTATTTCAGCATAAATCGGTCATACAATTTGATTTGATCTGAAATCAAACACAGTCTGCTTAAACAACTAGCACACATGATACTTTTTCATATCTTATTGAACACACTATAGAAACATTAATTATGAAGGGTGTAAAAAAAGAATGCCTAGAAAAAGAGAATACCTAGTAAAATTGAGTCAGGAGTCAGCTAACCAGAGTTGTTGCGTATTTAGGGGTTTCCATGAAAGTTTGCTAACTGATTAATTTGAAGGTGTTGTGATATGCTATTAGCTTAGATGTACTGTGTTTACAATATGCAATTGACAGGTTGCGCATGTGCGGTTGATTGCACCGGAAGAGTCTCTTTAGGACTTCCCGTGAACTTTCGTCGCCATAGCAACCAACACCAGTGATTTGTGATCTGGGTCAACACTAATGAAATCAGTTTCATCGATGCCTATGAACGTCAACGTGTTCCACAATGCACAAACAAATAGTAATCAGTTAAAGTGTTATGACTAGATTATTTGTCTGAATAAATCCACACCGTTAAAATCGTAATACAATGTCTCGTTGTATCAGCTCACTGTAGGGAGAATATTATTCTCATGACTTATTGACAATAATATTACACATATAGGTATAATTTTGAAGCGAAATCTTTAAGAAAAGGGATGAGTTTATTTATCAAAATATACCACAGTTAAAAATATATTTAAAATGGAAACATGAATAATTAATCATAACTCATTATAATTAATTATGAACATTTGGATTGGTTAATAGAATCAACTTGATGTAGCTGAATTAATATTACAATCGGTTTATCTGTTCGTCCAGTGAACACTAAGTATTGATCATCTATCAATTCTCAGAAAGGATTTTTTTCGTGGCCACACAAAAATAACTAGTCCTTAGCATGGAGCTGAGATTGAATCGTTAAATTTATGTTGATTTACAAGCAGACCAGAATCAACTCGCAAGAACGTACACAAAAGTTTATTTTACTACAATTCGAACACATAACTAATCTAAACAAAAACAAACACACAAAACACTCATACATGGGAAATGGAAAAGTGAAAATAAAATGAAACTGGAAAAGAATAAGGGAAATGCATTTAGGAAAAGAGTAATTTTGACCATCTGAGAGAAACATTGAGCTCTTAATTTAAAAGCAACTTTTGTTACAAAGGGGTTTACCTCTTATACTAGGTTCAGTTAGCTAGTGGTATGATTCTTGCAATTGCCTTGGCTGTTGAGAGAGCCCGGATGCAGTCACAGAAGACCGTCTTGATGGTTCCTTGAGTCGATGGTGTTCAAGTTGTATATGGCTTGAGATGTTGAGTCAGACCGGGGTCCTGGTCCCACAAGAACAGCAACAGATAGTCAGGGGAAAGAGCAGAGGAAGAGCCAGGGGAAAGAGAGCAACTTCTGCTCGATGTCCCTCCTCTAGAGTCTAGCTTGACCAATGAGAAAGGTTCAATTTCCAAGCAGGAAATGTTCCTTTGTTTGGAAGCTGACTCATTTGCAGGATTGGGGTTAGTTTAAGCCCCATTATGCTCTGATTAATATAGCAAGCATGCAATGTAGGCTGTCAGAATTATATATAATATATACCATTGTGCAGGATGTCACACAAGGATTAATTTGGTAGGAAACATTATACTAAATAATTTTACATTAGCTGGTAGTCCTGTCATAAGTCACACATAAACAGTATACAGTACAAAAAACACTTTTCAAGACAGTAATGATCCTATACACAATATCTTGAGGATATACATGTGAAATTATTGACAGTTTGCCTATAATTTAATGAAGAAAGATCTGTTTTTCTGGGCTTTGTGCCCATTTCCTATGGGGGAAAGGACTGAATCACGCTTTCTGCATTCCTTTGCTGATAACGATCAGTAGGGGATCAGACATAAATGGAGCCTGCGTGGGCCTCTGCTTGCTACAGTCGTGAGACATCTTTTGGGTTATTCATTAAATAATGAATAAATGTGTGTCTGATTGGTCCAGATGCTACAGATTCCAATCAACAAGATTGCAGGTGATATTTTATTTTAATGTTATTGTTATTTTTTCTTAGAATTCTAACTAAACTTAGTTAGTTTAATGCTTAAAACAATAACAAATATAGTTAATGGGGTAAGAAAAATAAACTTAATTCAAAGGGAAACAAGTTTATTTTTCTTACCCCATTGGTAGATTTTTTTTTCTTCTTGTTTTAAGCTGGTATTGTTTGTATTGTTGTACAATGGAAGCTCCTGTCACCAAGACAAATTCCTTGTATGTGTAAGCATACTTGGCAGTAAAGCTGATTCTGATTCTGAAGTTAATTAAATGTTGCCAGATTTCCCTGAAAACAAGACTTAATATCCATTTATCTTGTCAAGTAAATTCATTTTGATTTATGAATATTTAGATTTTTTTTTTTTTTTTTGCCTGAAAACAAGACCATAAAACTAATGAAGATTTTTTTTCTTCTTCAGTGAATTGGGTAGTGACTAAGTTGAAGGTCAGATACAATTTTGGTAGATTAAAGTCTAGGTAAATTCAAAGGGTTCACATAATTTGTCCTGCAACTATAGTACTCTGGCTGCTTTAAATATCTTTTCATTAAACTGTATAGCCTCTCCGGGAACCAGCACCTTATCGTGGTGGAGTGGTTTGTGTGCCCTTATGATCCTGAGGGCTGTGTTGTCTGGAGCCATGTGCTCCTGGTAGGGTCTCCCAAGGCAAAGTGGTCTCAGGTGAGGGGCCAGACTAAGAATGGTTGACAAAGACTTCACAAAGACTCTATGAAAAAAATGGAAAGAGGAGGAGTTACCCTGCCTGGAGGAAGCCCGGGGCCCCCGTCTGGAGCCAGGCCCAGATGGAGGGCTCGTCGGCGAGCGCCTGGTGGCCGGGCTTGTCACGGAGCCCGGCTGGGCACAGCCCGAAGAAGCGACGTGAAACCCCCCTCTACATACCTTGGGCCCAACACCCATTGGAGAAACCGCAGGAGTCGGGTGCGCTGCCATATGGGTGGCAGTGAAGGCCGTGGGCCTCGACGGACCAGACCCGGGCAGCAAAGGCTAGCTCTGGGGACGTGGAATGTCACCTCACTGGGGGGAAGGAGCCGGAACTGGTGAGGGAGGTGGAGCGTTACCAGTTGGATCTGGTGGGGCTTACATCGACACACAGTTTTGGCTCTGGATCCGTACTCCTGGATAGTGGTTGGACTCTATTCTTCTCTGGAGTTTCCCAGGGTGTGAGGTGACGGGCGGGAGTGGGGATACTCACGAGCCCCCGGCTGAGCGCCACTACGTTGGAGTTTACCCCGGTGGACGAGAGGGTTGCCTCCCTACGCCTATGGGTTGTGGGGGGGAAAATTCTGACTGTTGTCTGTGCATATGTACCGAACAGCAGTTCAGAGTATTCGGCATTTTTGGAGACCCTGAATGGAGTCCTGAATAGGGCCCCAGTAGGGGACTCCATAGTGATGCTGGGTAACTTCAACACACACGTGGGAAATGACAGGGACACCTGGGAAGGCGTGATTGGGAGGAACGGCCTCCCCGATCTGAACTCAAGTGGATGTTTGTTATTAGACTTCTGTGCTAGTCATGGATTATCTATAACAAACACCATGTTCGGACATAAGGATGCTCATAAGTGTACGTGGTACCAGAGCACCCTAGGCCGAAGGTCGATGATCGATTTTGTAATCGTGTCGTCGGATCTGAGGCCATATGTTTTGGACACTCGGGTGAAGAGAGGGGCAGCGCTGTCAACCGATCAACATCTGGTGGTGAGTTGGGTCAGGGGGTGGGGAAAGACTCTGGACAGACCTGGGAAGCCCAAGCGAGTAGTGCGGGTGAACTGGGAACGTTTGGAGGAGGTCCCTGTCCGCGAGATCTTCAACTCACACCTCTGGCGGAGCTTTTCAGGCATCCCTGCGGAGGTTGGGGACATTGAACCGGAGTGGGCAATGTTCAAAGCTTCCATTGCCGAAGCCGCGGTGGAGAGCTGCGGCCTCAAGGTTTTAGGTGCCGCAAGGGGTGGTAACCCTCGACCACCATGGTGGACACTGGTGGTCAGGGATGCTGTCCGACTGAAGAAAGAGGCCTTCCGGGATTTGTTGTCCCAGAGGTCTCTGGAGGCAGTTGCAAGGTATCGACAGGCCCGAAGGGCTGCGGTCTCGGCCGTGAGGGAGGCAAAGCAGTGGGTGTGGGAAAAGTTCGGAGAAGCCATGGAGAAGGACTTTCGGTCCGCACCAAAGTGCTTCTGGAAAACCGTCCGCCACCTTAGGAGGGGGAAACGGGGAACCATCCAAGCTGTATACAGCAAAGATGGGACGCTGTTGACCTCAACCGAGGAGGTTATTGGGCGGTGGAAGGAACACTTTGAAGAACTCCTAAATCCCAACACGCCCTGCTAGAGGCAGAGCCGGAGGATGATGGGGGATCAGATTCTATTTCCCTGGGGGAGGTCACTGAGGTAGTCAAACAACTCCGCAGTGGCAAAGCCCCGGGAATTGATGAGATCCGACCAGAAATGCTGAAAGCTTTGGATGTGGAGGGGGTGTCATGGATGACACACCTCTTCAACATTGCGTGGAAATCTAGGACAGTGCCTAAGGAGTGTCAGAACGGGGTGGTGGTTCCCCTCTTCAAAAAGGGTGATCAGAGAGTGTGTGCCAACTACAGGGGTATCACACTTCTCAGCCACCCTGGTAAAGTTTATTCCAAGGTGCTGGAGAGGAGGGTTCGGCCGAATGTCGAACCTCGGATTGAAGAGGAACAATGCGGTTTTCGTCCTGGCCGTGGAACGACGGACCAGATCTTTACTCTCGCAAGGATCCTGGAGGGGGCCTGGGAGTATGCCCATCATGTGTTTTGTGGATCTGGAGAAGGCGTATGACCGGGTCCCCCGGGAGAGACTGTGGGAGGTGCTGCGGGAGTACGGGGTGGGGTGTGGGGGGGGTCCCTTCTTAAGGGGATCCAATCCCTGTACATCCAAAGCGAGAGCTGTGTCCGGGTCCTCAGCACAAAGTCGAGTTCATTCCATGTGGGGGTTGGTCTCCGCCAAGGCTGCGCTGTCACCAATCCTGTTTGTGATATTCATGGACAGGATATCGAGGCGTAGTCGGGGTGGGGAAGGTGTGCGGTTCGATGGGCTGGGGATCTCATTGCTGCTTTGATGTTGTCTTCATGTCATCATTGGTCCGTGACCTTCAGCTCTCATTGCTTGGCAGTCGAGTGTGAAGCAGCTGGGATGAGGATTAGCACAAATCTGAGGCCATGGTTCTCAGCAGGAAACCGATGGAGTGCGTACTCCAGGTAGGGAAGGAGGTATTGCCCCAAGTGAAGGACCTCGGGGTCTTGTTCACGAGTGAGGGGAAAATGGAGCGGGAGGTTGGCCGGAGAATCGGGGCAGCGGGGGCTGTATTTCACTCGCTCTATCGCACCGTTTTCACGAAAAGAGAGCTGAGCCGAAAGGCAAAGCTATCGATCTACCGGTCAATTTTTGTTCCTACCCTCACCTATGGTCATGAAGGCTGGGTCATGACCGGAAGAACTAGATCACGGGTACAAGCGGCCGAAATGGGCTTCCTCAGAAGGGTGGCGGGCTTCTCCCTTAGAGATAGGGTGAGGAGCTCAGTCATCCGTGAGGAGCTCGGAGTAGAGCCGCTGCTCCTTTGCGTCGAAAGGAGTCAGTTGAGGTGGTTTGGGCATCTGGTAAGGATGCCCCCTGACCGCCTCCCTAGGGAGGTGTTTCAGGCACGTCCAGCTGGGAGGAGGCCTCGGGGAAGACCCAGGATTAGGTGGAGAGATTACATCTCCACACTGGCCTGGGAACAATTCGGGATCCCCCAGTCAGAGCTGGTTAATGTGGCTCGGGATAGGGAAGTTTGGGGCCCCCTGCTGGAGCAGCTGCCCCCGCGACCCGACTTCGGATAAGCGGTTGAAGATGGATGGATGGATGGATAAACTGTATAGTTTAGTTGAACAGTTCAACCAAAACTGACTTTTTTTTACCACTCATTATTTATTTACACACAGATTTTTCCATATAGCCAATGACTTTTCTTGTTCTGTGGAACACAAAACAGTCATATCTTAGGCAGAATGTTAGTCTATTGTATATTTGTTTTCCTCCCATAACATGAATGTAAATGATGACTGAGGCTACAATTTTGTTTCAATACAATCTCTTTTTGTGTTCCGCAGGTAAAAGAAAGTCATGTGGGTTTGGAACAACATGAGGGTGAGTAAATGACAACAACATTTTTATTTTGTAAAGAACAATCCCTTTAACCCAAGGTGATCCCTTTAACTCAAAGATGATGTGAGCCCAAAAAGCACTGGAGACCTGTGAGCAAAGAGACTGACACTGTGGTTTGTGGGCCTCCTGCAAGCGTGATGTGGTATAGTCAGAGTGTTCTCTCACTCACTGTCAGCTTCAAGAGCAGAGGCAACAAAGATTCCCCTGTGACCCACACAGCAGCAGATTCAGAAAAAGATGGACGCTGCAGGCCCTAACCCCTGCCAGCGTTAATTGCCTTAAATTATTAAATTGCATCTGAAGCCAAAGTGGGTGCAGCATGCTGGGTGTGCAGCTGTAGGGGAGAGCTTATGTGATCCCGGCAGCTTGCTTACATTCACTGCCTGCTCTCTGCTCCCATGTCTCAAAGATAAGAGAAGAGGAGAAAAGCTGTATGGCCCATCCTTAACTTTCAGCTGGGCAGGTCATTGCAACTGAAGGCCTATGTATGCACAGTAGTTTGCATATCAGTGTCTTTCTGTCTTTCTGTCTGTCTGTCTGTCTGTCTGTCTGTCTGTCTATCTATATTCATTAATTGAATCATTCATTCATTGATTTATTCATTGAATGCTTCATTCAAGTTTTTATACTGACCATCAGAACACCAAAGCATTTTCAAAATCCTGTTAGCTGCTGACTCAACTGTGAATATAAAGTATATATAGACTTTAATGTGCTGGATTTCACCCAGTGACCCCCCGCTGCTACAGTTCCAGAGCTCTCCACAGTATCTCCCTCTCATGACCCGATTAAAATGAACACCTCTGGGATTACAGATTTACAAATCACTTTCACACTGTCATAGCAAAAGCCAACCTTTAAACTTATATTCTGATTTCAAGCCATTCCAAACAACGTGGACATTAGAGGAAGAGGCACCAACCTTTGTGCATACTTATGTATGAGTGCATTCATAAGTCATTAATATTTTTTGTTCATGCAGGCATGAGAATAAAGGCAGAATAAAATAGAAACATTATAACGCATGTCCCATTGTGCACGTAAGAATACATGGCGAAACAGAAATTATAAATTTAAAAGGATGGGACTGTGTTAGCCCATTGTGTCGCATGACTTCCTCTGTTCTCTAAACATTAGGCTGAATCCTCTGATGCATTAATGCAATTGGAGAAGGGCATTGCTGGGGAATTTGTGTAAACATTACACTAATAAGCAAAATAATTAGCACTGCTTTTTTAATGTGGAAAATATTAAGTAAAAATATCATAATCAAAAATTTGAACAAGCCTGAATGCTTGTGAAGGTATCATGCAGGTATGGTACATAGGCCCCTGCAGGGAATCAGACCAATAATAACAAAAGGGCACCTTGGTCCACATGACCTCTCCTCTATGTCACTGCTCAGCATTGGCATCTGTCTCAAAGGAGCTTGACATCTGGGAAGGAGGATGTGGTGATGGACACTGGATTTCTCAGCTCCACCTAAAACATTTTCTCAGTTTTTGCAGGCAACAGAGTGGAAAGGGCCTCAGAGTGGGGTTTTCTCATCTGAGACTGCAGGCTCACTGTTTGGTCTTCAAGCTCACAGTCCCCTTCGTCAAGAAAAACAGGAAGCTTTTTGCAACCTGTCACCAGATATCTCACAGTTTCCTTGTTTCGTATTTTTTATTTGTTGTTAAAAGAAACATTTCTTCTGCACCAGGCACCAGTACTTCACGTCCACTGGGAATTCTTTCACAGCCCATTCATTCATAATTCGTTTTTGTCTTCCCTATGGAATCTAGCCCAAAGCTTTCTAAACTTAGGAGCACATTGCAAAATTCAAGATAATTAATTTAACATAACCTAAAAACTCCAAACAGGCTAATCTTCAAAAAATATGTACCATGTATTGTGAAGAAATAAAAACAATAATATGGGGAGACCAATATATAAATATTTAAAAAGCTAATATTTCTCAGGGTAAGTTTATTTAGAGCCAATATCTGTAAAAGCACATTAGTGTTTTTATGAAATAAAAAATAATATTAATAAACATGTTCACTGATATTGCCAAGAAAAATAAAAATAAAAGAAAGAAAGAAAGAAAGAAAGAAAAACGATACAGTTCATTGAACATGTGTAAAAGAGAAGCATAATAATAACCACTGCTATAAAAAAACAAATATGTGTCTAATTGGTCATTTTGACTCAAAGTCTTAGAGTTAATGACATATAGCTCTTATTATCACTTCCCCTGTATGCAAGCTGCAAACCCATTGCTTATAAGTGTCAGACTGACAGGGGCAGCTTCAGTTATACTGGGGTCTTTTACCAACTAACAGCATTGTGAACCAGGGCACAGTGAAGGAACAGAGTGGAAGGCCTTTAAAAGATGCCTGGCAACCCAGCAACAAGGCATTCACCACTCATATGGGACTATTTGTCATGCAACTGAGAGGCAGAGCATACTTCTGGAAAAGCTGTTCCAGCTCCAATCTTCCAATCTTTTGTCCAACTGTAATCGTATCAGTCGAATTTTTGCAAAGTCAGAGTAACAGAATTAGGTAATGCTAATGTAGCTCAGCTTCATTCTGCATGTATACTTGTAAATAAGACCACAATTGTCCCTTCGCTAAGCTCCACCCTCCTTGATAATGTTCGCTCACTCTGACAAGCTCTGAAGCACTCCCCATTGGAGTGAATGGGAGATTGCCTTGAACGGCGCAGTTTTAGGCAAACTATTTTCATAAATGGAATGGATAATATTATTACATGGGCTGGAATGAATAATGACATTGTAAAGCATATTTATGTGACCTTTTTTTGGTAAAATAAATTGTGAAATTACACACTAATTTGATTGAAATCTGTGCAGACTCTGAATCAGAATCACAAAACCTCATAACATTAGTATAAGGGAAAATAACTGCTTCTAACATCTTATAACATCTCACTTGATGCTGTGAACTATTTATTTACCATCACCTTTACTAAGACCTGAATCAAATACATAAATACAATTATAAAATTGTACATAAATGAACTAAAGTTAAGTTGTTCATTTTAATTTACCTATGAGGAAATGTAGGTGTCCTCGCTGATGCTATACTGTACATGTTTATTTAGGAATGAGGGCAGACACCGTTTAATTCACTCTTTGTGAGATTTATTTCAAGGTTTTTAAAAAGTAAAACAACAACAACAAAAACACTGTGTTCATCCACTCTAGGCACCTTGTGTCACAATATTTAAAAAATATATTTTGTATCATAATCGATAAAATCCCTCTTAAAACTATTCAATCACACATTACTCCTGTAGGCTATCATTGTAAAAATGTAAACGCTTGTCAGAGAAATGGTAGCGGGGCAATAGTTGCTAAAACAGGATTAATCAGAAACACTTTCAAGGCAGGGATTAGCGAAGGGTCAAATGGCCTCGGTATTGGTTCGAGGAGGTAATAATCGTACATCTCTACATCATATGCAAGACATTTTTGATTTCAAAAGCTGAAAAAATACATTCATGTTTTCATTGCCTTCTATTTTATTGATTTATTTAATTTTCTACACAATTTGGAATGCCCGATTCCCAATGTGCTCTAAGTCCTCGTGGTGGCATAGTGACTCACCTCAACCTGGGTGGCGGAGGTCGAAACTCAGATGCCTCCGCGTCTGAGACCTTCAATCCGCGCATCTTATCACATGGCTTGTTGAGCGTGTCACTACTGAGACGTAGCACATGTGGAGGCCCACACTATTCTCCGCAGCATCCACACACAACTCACCACGTGTCCCACCTAGAGCAAGAACCACACATTATATCAACCACGAGGAGGTTACCCCATGTGACTCTACCCTCCCTAGCAACTGGGCCAATTTGTTTGCTTAGGAGACCTGTCTGGAATCACTCAGCATGGCCTGGATTCGAACTTGCGACTCCAGGGTTGGTAGTCAGCGTCAATAGTCGCTGAGCTACAGTAGTCAGTGTCAACTGTTGCTGAGCTACCCAGCCACAATTTCATATGACAATTTAAGCACCTTTTATTACCCAGCAACTGACAAATAGCAAGTTTCTGTTTGATTTTGTTAACTAATGTTTAATGAAAGAATGCTAATTGATACTTAATACATTTCAAATTAATGATAAGATTTGTATTGTACCAGTCGCATTTCAGAGTTAATCTACCCAGCACTACTTGATGTATTGTCTTTTCTGATATGAAGAAGTTTTGATTGCATATTTGATTGTGTGGTGTAAGGTAAATGATCACATTTCAAGTTAAGAAAACGGAACACATCTAATTTGTCAGGAAATTGAAAGCACTTGTGGCAGACACCATGCACATAACAAAAAAACATGTAACAGAAACTCAGCATGATAACATACATTGATTTACCTATTTTTAACAATAATTTAAGAAATATTTTGAATGCTCTAATTATATAGCTTTTGTTTATTTAGCAAAACTAGTATTTTGACTGTGAACTGCAGAACAATGCAGACACACCAGCGGAAAACTATAAATGCCAATCACCGTGTAGGCCACCCAGTAGAGACTACAGTGTAGGTTTGACACAGAAGTATAAATCGACCTTTAGACAAAAGGTTATGCATCACTCAACTCAACTGTAAAAAAAGACAGAAAGGACCAGTGTCCTCTCTCTCTCTTTGGTAATATATAGGCCTATATATATATATATATATATATATATATATATATATATATATATGTATGTATTTTGCTACTGCCCTACCAACCTTCAATGGCCCTCAAAATGTGGCTATAGAAAGCTTGAATTGTTTTTGATTGTCTGAAACATTTTACTGTAAATTGCTCTCTCACATTGTGACAAGAGATGCCACCCCTTTCGCCCACACGCACTTACAGCTTACAAATGAAAGCAACCTTGTCCTTACATTTCTTATCCAGAACTGATTATTCAAGCTCTCAAGGTAGTTCTAGTTTGTCAGAGCTCAATTTTATGAACTTTCAAATCCCTCTCAAGCAGCCTTGTTGTCTGAAATCCATGCTCAGACATGGCTGATGACTGAACTTATAGTAAAGGCTCACGGTCAGAGCAATGCCAATTGAGATGTTTAAAAGTTTATTCCACAGGCTGTCTCTGTGGACAATTCTTGCTTTATTGGAACCCCAAATCCTATACCAATCACCATCTCTTATTGTTTGGTTTTCATTTAAATTTCAGATTTTTCTATGCACACTTTATGTGCTGCATGATAATTGTGTGCCTTATCTATTGATTCTACTTTTCCTGTTCTCATCAAAGCACTTTCATCCAGTGACATGTTCTCTCACTTTCTCTCAGCAACATACCTCCACATCCACCAGTGAATCACCTCTACAGGACCTTAGGTGATGTTTCTATTCCTCAGTGTATGATAACTCACTGCCTTTATCCCCTCATTTAGCATCCTTGCATTCAAAGTTTGGCAGCAAGGAGAAATAATCTTCCTTGATATGTTGGTCTTCCAAGAGCATGGACATAAACTTCCTGCTGCCTGTTATCTGTGTCTTCTTGTGTAGGGTGAATGAAAAATGGCTTTGTTCAAAAAGATGATGCTTGTAAATATACATTAAACTTGAGGATGGGGAGGCTGTGTAGTTGTAGTTGACAGACTGCCTGGACTGATCAGAACAGGGGTAAGAGTGAACAAATTAACCCATTTCTTTTTTTCTTCTTTTTTTTCTTTCACAGGTTTCATCACTTTTTCCCTAGGCACTTTTAATTACTGTTTTCTTGACAAATTCATAAAGTAGGAGCCCAAACGTTCCACCCAAAAGCAACACAGATGTGATTCTTGAACCTAGTGCTAAGCACAGTTGTTATAGCTATTTTTATTTACTACTACCTTAAACGGAATATACATGATCTGAAGCCTGGAGAAACAATATAAGGGGAGGGAAGAAAGAGTTTGGTAACCTGTGATTCAGGATGCTCTTGTTAAGCAGCCTCCCGTCTGTGTGATGTAGAGCCATCAAGTCCTAAGCTGAATGGTTGGCTGCTGTATATATGTTCTGTAGGTCCTGTGAAGATTTTCCTGCAAGAATCATCGATTTTATACTACAAGTGCTCTTCATTATCACTCAAGATCAATGCAAATGAACAACATCAGACATTTATGTTGTTGTGACAAGGACCATGTAAACTACTTTACATAACAAAGTACTGTAGGAGAATGATTTCAACAACAAATATGTCATAAGTTTATGAGTCAGTAATTAGACTGCAATGTCTTGGGATCTATTATAATTTTTGCATTTCAAATAAACATCAACCGCTTCAAATTAATTTGACTGGACCAGCAATCTGACTGGATTCAGCACTATCAGAGAAATATATTCATAAGCCTAGTTCTAGCAAGAAGATATTGGGATTCATTCATCAGGCATCACATCCAATCACAACACAGACCCAACCTTAGTTAGCTCATATGGACATATGCTAATAATATGTCTGTCCCCATGTGTTTGTCTTAAGTGGACACCATACTGAACATGTCCTGCTTGACAGAGACAGATTAGTTTTCCCAAGTTGGGGATATCAGAAACCAAGAGATATGTTATATGCAGGTCTCCACTGAAAAAGATTTTCCTGACAATTTATTTCTTATTCCTCTGTGCTCTTTCTAACTCTCTGAGCACTTCTGGAGAAGTAAACAAACAGACTGAGACTGTCTTCTGTTTATTTCTTATTTATTATTTTTTGTCTTTACTTTTCACTGTTCCATTTCAAAGGTAAAGATTTTACTCATAAGAAGACCCGTTTAATGGTGCATAGGCTCCCATGTGTCCAGCTCTGAGGACCGGTTACCCTGCGGTTGTCTTCATAAATATAAAAAATACATGGGGAAATCTGAGCCAAACATACATACATAAGGCAGTGGATTAATCATTCATTTGATGGCCACTTTTTGGGAAACTGTACAGCTATTTCCATCAGCAGGAAAGCAACATATCGATGTTGTGATAGCTAGCTGAAGAGGAGGGCTACTTAACTTTAGAAAGCTCAGGGGCAGCAAAGCTGGATCCCTGAAGCCTCGAGGGCTGCATTTTTTTTTTTTATCATTTTTAATAATGTTTCTAAATACTGTATGTAAATATATATAGAGAAAGCTTTAAAAATGGGTTTAACAGATTTGTGCTGTGATGAGTGACTCTCAAGCGAGATTGAGAGTGTGCATGCTTGATTGACAGACCATGTGATTGACAAACACTGTTTATATGAAGGAGTGTGCAGACTGATCACCACACTCAGGTAACATCAGCTATGATCAGATATTCTTTGTTTGTTTAGTTTATTCGTTACATCTGTTTGCAGTTTATGTTCCTCTCTAACTGTGCTGTGAATCAGCAATACAGATAACTACCATAAATACTTAATACCATGAAAATGGAGAACTCACAATTCAAAAATATTTGATAGGCTATTGATTTATATAATGGGATGATGAAATCATAACACAGGCCACAAAAGATGGCTCTAGGGCCACGTGTTGATCAGTGCTGCTGTGGAGTGTGCTGGTTTATTGGAAGAAACAAGGGTGTAGATATACATTGATTTTAGGTATATATATATATATATATATATATATATATATATATATATATATATATATATATATATATATATTAGTATCTCTTTTAGTTTATTTCTATGCTGTATTCCCTAGCAGTTTTTTTTACTTTCATTTGGTTATATTTAGCATTTTTTTGGTAATTCAAAGACATCTTTTGTTTTTCCCCTTCAAGCAAGGGAGTCTGCCTATGCTCAAATTGAAGTTCTTTCAGATAAATCAAACACCTAATTTGCCAACTGAAATTTAATCCATTTTGAATTATGTGATTAGCTTGGAGATATAAGAGCAGGGAGGAAGATGGGATAAAAAGGTAGTTGATATACATAGAGAGAAAACTAATGCACAGTATCTGTAAAGACGTAAATAACAAATAGGTACAGAATATGATAAAACACACTTATGAAGTTGAATAAATAAATAAGCCACAAACACTCAACACCTTAATCATAAATCACACAGAAATACATACTGTATGGAGACATGTGCAAGGAGGCAATTTGAAGAAACAAATTTGTTTTTATTGTTTGGAAGATATAAATCACAATCAAATAATGAATACAGTAATGTGGAGCACCTTCCAGCCTGGAGTGTTCTCTGTGACAGACATTTTTCCTAGCACAATTCACATAGGGTACTTCACAAATGTAAACCAAAGTGATTACAATGATCACAAACTCAATTAAATACTTCATTATTTTAATTATGGTCATGTCTATGTTAATTAAAATTGTCATAACTATTCACTTACCCCTGTAACATATTTAAGCACACTCTGGCATCTAATATTGTAATCAATGTAATTTATAAATACATGGGGATATTTTTGTCCAGAAAACATGGACAACGGCTATTTATCAGTAATGATAAACTGATCTTAATTATCCAGCGTTTTAACCAAGAATTGTGTTAATATATGCTAGTGGCAATTAAAGGGATAGTTCACCCAAAAATGAAAATATTTTATGATTTACTCACTCTCATGCCATCCCAGATGACTTTCATTCTTCTGAAGAACACAAATGAAGATTTTTTTGAAGATTTTTTCAGCTCTATAGCTCCATACAATGCAAGTGAATGGGTGCTAAAATTTTGAAACTCCAAAATCCTTCTCAAGAAATGGAATTAACCACTGGAGTCATCTGGTGTACTTTATTTTTTCCTTTTTGATGGCATGAGGGTGAGTAAATGATGAGAGAATTTTCCTTTTTGGGTGAACTAACACTTATGGTTTACCCTTTGGGTATGTAAGGGTACAGATTTAAAGTTGATAATAGGCCTATGCAGGTTTGCTTCAGGCCAGAATGTTCTATATACTTAATTTAGCTTACACGGTTTGCTTTGATGCAGACACTATGTTTAAAGTCTGAAGTGGATTAATCAACTTGTAGACGTGTACTTTTATACTGTTTCTCTTTCTACTTGTGAATATCTGAGTGTGTGGCTGTATGTGATCATACGTGGGTGTATGTGTGGCAGAAACACGCATGCACACAGTTTGCAATGGCGTGAATAAAGAGAGCATTTGAAGTGCACTGTTCTATGTTGAATCCAGACAGTGGAATTTAACACTGAGCAGGCCCAGCAATGACACATTCTTTTAGCTTTTTCACTTTCAACAACTTAGTGTCACTGAGTATTAAGTCTGAACTATGAGTAAGTGTCTTCTAGCAGTTCATTAGTATGATGAGCAAGAAGTGTGTGCTAATCACTGATAGCAGTGGACTGTGCAAGTCCTAATGTCTGTTTGAAAAGCTATATGATTGGCATGGTCCAGTGAATCATTAGCTGCTGTGTCTGAATCATTTGCCAGTTTCACAAGTGCATTTTATGGAAGCTAATTTAAAGACACAAGCCATCGTGATCTTGAGATAATGAAACAACAAATACTTTTATCTACACTAAGCATTACTAACTTGTGGATGCCTGAACTGAATGCATTCCTTTTTCAAAGCCTTAATGTCAAAACAAAGTCAAAAATAGTCACCAAGCTGAAAATAAAATTTGTAATGTGCTTCATCTAATTTGAATAGTATTTGGAGGGTATGGTGTTTGGATGCAATTAAATTAAACTGGGAGACAAGAAAATCAGAGTACCCAGAACAGATCTTTTTTTTTTTTTTTGTTTTCAGATAGAAAATGATTTAGAAGACTGGTCTGAGAGACAATACATTTGAGATGCCTTGTATTTGCTTCACTGTATGTCATTTTATATAATAAAGAGAACAAGTTTCAAATGTGTCAGGCACACTTGACCATTATAACTTCTGGTTTAACTAGTTTCAACTGGCATCTGGATAATTTATAAATTAAAACATGACTGACAGTTTATAATAACCTGTTAACGAAAAAAACACGATTATGCAAATATATTACTTATGCAAATAGAATAACCAACATCATTTCAGAGTTTTTGAATTAATTGCATTATTTGGTGAAAAGTTTTGTCCATTAATAATAACAATATATTATATTAACTCAAATATTAACCTCTTCCTTTCCCCAAGGACTGCTTCTTAACTTTTTCATTATTTTGTACTCTCTGCACTCTGATGTGTTTATTGCATCTTTCTGTCTGACAAAAATAAATAAATGTAATTGAGAATTGCCAAGTGATACTGTACCTGTATATGCACTGTTTATGATAAAATAAATGATCAAAAAATATTCTTATTCATTAATCATTTTTAATGCCTCATAATGATAACAACTTCTATATTACACAAGAACATTGAGAATGAACTGTTTTATTCACCAAAATTCACTTCTTAACCTTCTGATATCCTTTATAGATGTAATGTGTTCCAGGATAAACACCAGGGGTGTCCACATAATTCATAGTTCAAAGCTTGCACTTAAGTGTTTTATTACAGTGTCTTACATTCTGTGTATTATGCACACACTTAAGACTAATTTTTATATATATATATATATATATATATATATATATATATATATATATATATATATATATATATATAATTATATAATTCATTTATTTATGCGTATTTATTTATGCTTATTTTTATTTATTTTTTTCAAATGCGAACAGAGGAAAACATGTATTGGACAGTCAGATCAGGTGAACATTTTTATGTTTAGCTCAGAATTTGATTGCTGACACAAACATAGATTTGTAGTCATTAAACTAATATCTATGCATTACACACTGTACAAGTAAAAAAGCATGTCATGTCAACAAGCCCTTCACAAGCTTTGTGACAAGTGAGGATTAACACTCACACATTTCAGATCATGGTATAAGCTGTCTACACTGAGATATGACTTCTCTGCCACATCATCATTTGGAGTAGGTGAAACTGCAACATTTATCACAAAGATCAGTTTGACATTAGGCTTGACTGATACTGCCTGCGAAAAGCCACAGAGACTCTGCTGTCATCTAACATCCAGGTTTTTCGGATGTTTTTCCCTCACTCTGGTCTGTCTTTAAGCAAAGGGATACATTGCTATTTCATATTAAGGCGGGGGTAACTGTACAAATGTATGAACTATTTAAATTTGCTCTCAGGTTTACAAACTTAAAAGCACATGTAAGCTTTTTGAGAAGCCTACATTAGAACATGCAGAAATGTTGGCTTTAGAGTTGTTGTTTAGAGTTGTCTTTTGAAGACAGATGTACTGTGTTGTTACTAGGACATCAAGGCAAGTGAGGGATCTAAATCTGGACTTTAATGTGAGGCTACTAAGTACTGGGTCTTACAGGAGATGGGTGGTGTTCCACAAGTGCCAGGTTCAGCAGAAAATAATTAATTAAAGCTGCTGAAAAGCACAGCCACCCCTGCAGCACAAAGTAAGAGTATACAAACAAAGGAAACAAAGAAAAACTGATTATAAATATGGCAAATGTATATCTTTACATCAAAAATATTGCATAAAGCAGAAATGGACAAGAGGACACAGAAATCATGGCCTGTGCATTGCCTTTATAAAGATGTAAAGGAAAATAAAACGCCTCAAAATTCCACATGTCCCCTTAAAGGGCACCTATTATGGCATTTAAAATGTTCCTAATATTGATTTGGGAGTCCCCAACAACAGTTTTACATGCATGCAATGACAAAAAACACCTTTGTTGTCTTATAATATGCATTTATGTTTACCTGATTTGCTCACCGACTCCCAAATGATTCGTTCAACGACTCATTTTTCCAAACCCCTCCTTTACGTGACGCTAATCTGTAGTGATTGGTCAGATGACCCAGTCAGTTGTGATTGGTATACTCTGTGCAGAGATTGTCAGAAACGGAATGCCCATCACCGCTTTGTAGTAAAAAAATCTAAATCAGAGAAGGAATTTGAGTTGATTTATGTTAGCGATCATAGCCCAAAGTTTGGTGGTAAACACCCAATCAGTTATTGTTTGCGTTAGCCCAACGCATAAACATATTGGTAAAGCACTGCATTACTACAAGTTATTGCTCTATTCTTTATGACAACTCCAATAACATCGACAAACATTTCACATATTTCAAAAAAACTGACATCGGAGACCTAGAAGCTGCGCTGAGCGTAACTTACACAACACACACAAATACTTATTAAGCATGCTAAAAATACTTACAGGTTGTGATTCGGAGGAGGAAGCTGATCCAAATAAACTTGGTACTGAACCTTCCTTCAGTATCAACCGGCTCGCAAATCCACACTTGAAAGCATTCATGTTCGTAAAGCAATCGTCATTAAAATGACGCGAACACAGCACAAGGTTCGGGCTATACTTGTGTGGTATAGTTGAAAATATAAACTCTAGCCACTGATTCTTCACATGCTCGTCCCTGGGCAGTGAAAAAAAGGTCGCTTTTGATATGCACTTCAGAACACAGCGTCTTGTTATCAACATGATGTTTTCAAGTTTTCCCTGGTGTCTGCGCGCGCAATGAGTGGACGCGGCCAATTTGATAATTTTTCGTCTTGACGTCACAACGAAAAGGAAAATGACTCGTTGGACAAACGATTCATTACATTGATTCAGAGTCGACTCCTACTTTTGAGAGACAATAACTTTTTTTACAGTGAACTTTCATATATAAAACTTTGCAGGATGTTTTTGTTCACTTAAATCTATGTTACACACTACATGAAAGGTAATTTTCAAAATTCCATAATAGGTGCCCTTTAACACTTCATTCTCCAACACATGCCATTATACATTACGTATATGTCATCAGTTAATACCCAAAATTGGAAACTCTGAATTGAATCCGCAACTAGGTCAAAGCACCCAGGTGTCTTGTACAGGCCTCTCAGTTAGTATCTGGATGGAGCAGGGTTGTTCGAGAAAGAGGGAGATGAAAGTAGTCAGGGGGAAGAGGTGAGGAAGAAACAAATGGCCACATTTCTTGCGATTAAATCTGTGTTGTAAAAACCTCACATTAATAAGACATGTACATTATGGACTTGAAGCCTCCTCTCTGCTTGAGATGAAAAATTAAAGAGAGAACAAGAGCCAGGAAAGCAGTGCCTCCTGAAATAAAACAGACCCAGCAAGACACATTAGAGCTATCAATAAATAAGTGTATAAAAGACTTTTAGAGGAAAAGAGGTATGACACTGTAGCCCACTGTCCCTCACTCACCCCCTGTAGGTAGATGGGTATTGAACTCTGCATTCCACACATACTATATCCTGTGCTGCGCTTATATACATAAATATTTATATATATTTATCTTTAATATTTATATATATTTATCTTTTAATATATATATATATATATATATATATATATATATATATATATATATATATATATATATATATGTGTGTTGAGAATAGAGCTGGGAATCGAAAGGAATTTCACAATTCTGATTCCTCCTAACGATTCCGGTTCCAATAACGATTCCAGAAATTCTATTCATACTTTTTTTTTAACAATTATCTGGAAATGAGAAATGCAATTCTTATTGCATTAACTACCTTAACTGTCTGTTACCAAATAATGATATAATATATATATATATGCGTCACAGGTGCATCGTCAGATCTTTTTTCTTCAGATCACTCTTTGTGTGTGTGCTTCTTGAGCATGTCAGAACATTTTCTACTTTCCTCTGCTATGAGTTAGATTTTGATAGGCAGTGCGCAGATACCTTTCTCTTCTTTCTCTAAAGAAAAAAAAAGGGAGAAAATGACTGAAAGCGGTGTGAGTTCCCTTGTCTACGCTCTATGGCTGAGAGGGACACACATCAGTTTTGATTTGTATGTTTGGGGGAAGAGTATGCTGCTGTCGCATTGGGGCGGTGCGGGTGCGAGCAGTGCAATCTGCTCTCATTCAAAATGCTTTGCACTCGTCTCGCTTCCGAGAATCAGAGCCCACACTTCAATTGTAGGGCTCTTGTATGGATCTGGCTGAGGAGCTAGAGACAGGTCCATCCCTATCGCTCGCTCGCGCTCTCCCCAGACCCAGCTGGTCCTTCCCAGCGCCTCTTCGGTTCATGAGGGGGATCTTGAATCTCTGGAGTCTGTGGACTTTGAGTTATCCACCTCTGAGCATTCCGGGCATGATGATATATCATCGAAGGAATTAATCGAGGTGATTACTCGTGCGGTGGACAAGCTTCAATTAGACTGGCCACGTGAACAAGAGACCCCCAAACGCTCCAAGTTGGAGGACAGATTTCTGTCTGGTGGCCAGGGAAGGGAACGCCTCATCAGTCCCTTCCCTACTTTGTCGACCTCCATGATGAGCACTCTCGTTCATGGAGGAAACCTTATACATCCCGTGTCTATGTGCCCTTGACGTCGATATATTCGACTATCGTCTACTGGGTGCTGAGACACGGGGGTATTCGGTGATGATACTTCCTGGTTCCCAAGAAGGGTGGGGGGTTGCGTCCGATCTTAGATCTTTGAGGCTTGAATCACTCTGTCAGGGCATTCAAGTTCAAGATGCTAACTAGCAAGTTGGTCATGTCACAAATCCAACATCACAATTGGCTGGTCAAGATCGGTCTCATAGATGCATACTTTCATATAGAAATTTTGCCACAGCACAGGAAGTTCCTGAGGTTCGCTTTCGGGGGCGAAGCCTTCCAATATCGGGTTCTTCTGTTCGGCCTAGCCCTATCACCCCGCACATTCACAAAATGTATGGATGCAGCACAGGCTCCTTTGCGACTCCGAGGCATCCACATTCTGAATTACATAAAAGACTGGCTGATACTAGCACAGTCTCAAGAACTGGCAGTCCAGCACAGGGATATTGTCTTAGCTCATCTGGTTTCTCTGGGTCTGAGACTCAACGTCAAAAAGAGTGTTCTCTCTCCCACACAGGGAATTACCTATCTGGGAGTTATATGGAATTCAATCACGATGCGGGCACAATTGTCTCCCGCTCGAATCATGTCCATTCAGAACACCCTGAGCAAAGTCAGGCTAGGTCAAGGTTGCACTGTTCGTCAGTATCAACGAATACTAGGTCTCATGGCATCTGCGTCCACGGTGATCCCTTTGGGCCTTCTGCACATGAGACAGTTTCAGTTGTGGCTTAAAGCCAGGGGATTTCATCCAAGGGCCAATCCCCTAGGCCGATAAGGGTTCCTCGATGCGTGCTACGTACCCTTTCTATGTGGTTCAGACCCCGGTTCCTCACTTTGGGTCCCACTCTAGGTGCGTCTTGCCATCGCAGGTTGCTAACGACAGATACCTCCCTGATGGGCTGGGTAGCGGTCTTAAGTGGCCGTCCAGCTCAAGGAGAATGGGAGGGTCGTCAGCTCGATTGTCACATTAACTGTGTCGAGTTGATGGCTGTATTTCTGGCCCTCAAATACTTCCTCCAGAGGCTGCCATGTCTTGGTGCGGGTGGACAACACAGCGGTAGTCTCTTACATAAACCATCAAGCGGTCTACGTTCATGCCAACTGAACAGACTGGCACAGCAGATTCTCCTTTGGGCCCACGGCAAGCTCCTGGTAATCAGAGCAGTTCATTTCCCTGGATGCCTGAATGGGAGCAGATTTACTGTCCAGACAGAAAATACAGACGGGGGAGTGGAAACTCCACCCGGAGTTAGTGGAACAAATCTGGTTGAGATTTTACAAGAGCAGAAGTGGACCTCTTAGCCTCCTAAAAGACAGCACAATCTCCTCTCTACTTCTCTCTGAGTCACACAGCCCCCCTGGGTCTGGACGCAATGGCACACACATGGCCCAGAATGCACCTGTATGCGTTTCCCCGGTTTCTCTGCTCCCAGGAGTCTTGGCCAGAGTTCAGCAGCAAGGGTCTTGCCTCTTACTGACCACGCTGGCCGAACAGGGTATGGTTCTCGGAGATAATGTCTCAACTTGGGCGATTCCGGACAGGAGGGACCTTCTGTCTCAGGCTCAGGGGACAATATTTCATCCCCAGCCCGAGCTGTGGAACCTTCATGTTTGGCCCCTGAAGGGTACCAACTGAGGGACACTGGGCTTTCACCTGAAGTCATAGAGACAATTCTAAGTGCTAGGGTTCCCTCTACTAGAAAAACTTACACCAATAAATGGGGTGTTTTTGAAAGATGGTGTCACAATTTTGCAATATTTCTTAGGTGGAAGAATGCTGTTCCACAAACATTGGTAATTTGATTATCAAAGGACAGACTGGCATCAAATATAACACTTAAGTTCTTCGCTGCTGAAGGTGATGTAACAGTACATGCATCGAGAGTCAAATAATATTTTAGCGGCTTATTTTTAGAGGTTTTTGATCCAGTAATTAGTACCTCTGTTTTGTTGGAATTGAGTAAAATGAAATTTCTTGCCATCCAATATTTTATTTCATTGATATACTCTGCTAATTTGGAGAATTGTGAAATCTTATCAGGTTCTGAAGAAATATAAATTTGGGCATTTTCTGCATAACAGTGGAAACTTATTCCACGATTCCGGATAATATCTCCCAGGGGAAGCATATGCAAGGAGAAAAGTAGAGGCCCTAAAACTGATCCCTGTGGCACTCCATACTTTACTTTTGCTTGGTTTGGGTTCAGGGTAGAGCGGAGTGTTCCACTCTAGCCCGATGCTCACGGCAGCAAGGGAAAGCATCATCTCAGCGTCCGCCTGTGACTGGGTGACCACACCCAATGGGGGAAGACCAGTGGAGGTTTCCACGTCCGATAGTTATAGTTTCACTATAAAACAATCCTAAAAGTAATCCATTCTATTTGTGCTCTATAAACCAAATATTCAGAAGCCTGTTCATAAGGAATAGACCCACATTTTATGGCTTTATACAGTGATATTCATCTCTATCTGCTGTATAGCGGCCACACCAGTCAAATCCCACACTCATAGATTCAAAAACTGCCGCCTCAAAAAGCATGCACAGGTTTTACGACAGTTATGTTAAATGATCATCGCTATTTTTCGGGTAATATATTTAAGGGAATGAGATATGACCACCTTCATGGGGTGGATAAAGATAAGGTTTTCTGCTATCAATCATTTGAATTCCATATTTTTATGTTGATGAAAAGTGGTTAGGTTTTGGGGTGGGGGTAGGTTTAAGGGATATAAAACATCTATAAAACCGTAACAATGTAAATATGCACTGCCTGGCCAAAAAAAAAAAAAAAGTTGCCGTTTGCATTTAAATAATTTTATGATCTGGGGTTGCTTCAATTGGTCAGGTCTAGGCTCAGCAATGTTATGCAGCAATAAAATGAAGTCAGCTGACTACCTGAATGTATTGATACATACAGGTTATCCCATCAATGGATTTTTTTCTTCCGACGATAATGCCAAGATTCATCGGACTCAAATTGTGAAAGAGTGGTTCAGGAATAATTTTCAAACATTAGTCCTTAGTTTATTACAGAATAATTATTGTATTTCACCACACACATACACACACACACACACACACACACACGTGTGTGATTTCACAACTATACATAAACTAAATCAATAAAATATCTTTCCTGTTGAGTAAGAAATAAGCCATCTCTTTTAAGATATATATATTAATTTTTATATATATATAAAAATTATAGGCTCAGATCAAGCATAAATTACACCTGAATGTAACAACTGCATGTAAACACTTTTTACAGTGTAAAACACTGGAATCTGAGCTCTGTGTTACAGCTGGTTTGGAGATGGAAACACACAGGGCTGTGTATTGAAGCAGGAGAATGAACGTAATAGCTCTGTCATCACTATCAGATGATTATCCCTCTACCATAGTTTATGGGGGCTCTCAAAACTCAGCTGGCCAGGGGGGAAATGCATTGCTGCTTCAGTGAGCTTTGAAAATGCCTTTCCATCCTCAATACAGCTTTGTCCCCCTGCGGTCTGCTGATGTCCCCCACCCAACCCCCTCCCTATGCAGGATACACACACCATGGGATAACAGTATCTGATGGGTCTTTAGGAGGTGGGGGATATGCAGTCAAGGTGGTGTTGTTGAGAGAGGAACATAAGGCTTTGTCCCATGTTTTACAATCTCTGAATATGAATTAGGCCAGAACTCGTTCTCCTCTCTGGAGTGCTCCTGATATGAGTTGACGGCAATGCCTTTGATCAGGCCAGCATGCTACTCGGACTCAAACAGACACGGGTGATACTTCACAAGCATTCTTACATGGAGCCACCAAGCGTCACCTGACATCACATGTCCTTTTCTGTGGATAATTACTAGTGCTGACCTACAAAGTTTTTTTTTTTATCCTCATGAGTAATTTTGGCTTACACTTACACAAAGAATTAGATACAAATAAGTTGAAACCAATATTGTCATCCTTTTCTAAATTACATAATGCATCTCATTGGAATAACATACTAAACATGCAATGAAATCTCATGTCATTTTGAACCTTAGCAATTATTTCACTATGTAGAGGAGGCCACTCGTACCCATCCCTGCCCTCAAGGGTAGAGCTATTTACAGCTAGTACAGATACACAGTCCAAAATACTACATATTACACACACATGTGAAAAATTAGAAACTGCATGCTTTCTTAAAATGGATATAAATCTTTACAGCAGATTAGTACAATAACTGTAAAGGTCCATCTGTGCATCAGCCTTTTCAAAATACCCATAGTTACATAACACACTGACAGAAAATAAATTGTCATCAAACAACTGTTATGGATGGATGCCTTACATACAGTATTCACACGGATGTAGCAGGACTGTTACTTTATTTCTAAGTATAGAGCATTGCAGCACATTATGCCTGTCACATGCCAAAGGGAGACATATTCATCAATATACTTGAGATACAGTATTTAAAACTAAACAAAACAGTTGAAAACAGAATATGGCCTAAGGCAGGAACTGAACTTACAAAACAAATATAATTTTGATTGAAGATCTATGAAATGGTCATTGTGAAATCATTGTAATAATGCACAGTGTATTACTAGACTGTCTGACATTTCCATGATACATGGATAAAATTATACGGACAATGTAAAGCTCTTTATCACTTAAAAAAAACATGCCAAAAGCATATTTAATTACAGACTTATTTTTTAGTTATTCATACACTTTTCTGAAACGTCATGTCCGAGAAACATTTAGGTGTTTGCTTGCACAAAACTTCCTCACTTAATCTTAAACGACAATCTTTGATATTGCAGTTCAGTCAGTTGTGCATAGTGCTAGAAATTTTTGCAGGGATTATGACTGGATAACCTTGGCAGAGGCAAGGTATATTTTAATAAAGCCTGTCTGGGAAAGGCTGACACACCGCTGATATGAATACTGACTTACAATCTTTTAACCTCTCTCACACCAAAAGCTCTTTTTTTTTTTTTTTTGTCATCCCTTATATTTGCTTTCTCCTTTAATGTAATTCCCTTTACATTAAAATGTTAGAATTCACATGTCTTCCTTACTATTTAAAGAGCACAGTAAAGATGAAAGTAATTCACCTTGCTGTTAAGGGAATGAAAATGTCTGTTAGTAATTTAATAAGTTGAAATTTGGATATTGAACAACCAATTTTCCTGCTCTGTGGGAGAACAAAAGTAACTGCTTTGTATTGTATGTTCCCTTTTCCTTGTTTTAACTGGTTAGATATCAATTCCAAGAGCTGCTCTACAGCTGTATAATCATAGGATACAAGGTTTCGTGTGCCTTGGCAAGCCATGCTATCTGATTTTTCAAGGTGATTTCATTAGTATTCTTAAATATTTTTAAGCAACATTTACATGTACATTTCTGTACTTTTGGATGATGCCAAAATGTTAAATATCAACGTATATACAGCATCTAAAACAAAAGCATTTTCATGTAACAGACATTAAAATCTTTACACATAATCTGACAACTGGTTGAACTAAATTTCCCGGAAGCTTTACAAGAATACCACTGCAGGTGAATGAGTATAATATACAGACACAATCCCGTGGCATTATTGTACTGTTATTAATTAATGAATGAAAGACAAACTTTATTAGATTAACCTTTTAATTGCATATTTATTTATAGATTCAGATGGGACTAATACAAGTATAATTGTTTGCACTTGTTGTATGGCTTCATTCAATAATCATCTAACCTCAACAAGTATGTATATAATATAAGTGAAACACTGTTGCTGCTACATTGTAATATTAAAGTTTGTTTCACTCATATGCTGAATTGTGTGCATGTGTGCTAATGCAATTGTTCCTAAATTTTTGAGTATTTAAACCCCAAAGGATTATCTAAAGTTTTTCAAGCGTAAAAGGGTTTACATTTCAGATGCTGTGCATTTCAGTGTCTAAATAAACATACAGAGTTGTGTGATAGCACTACACTTTATATACAGATACCTATGAATAGAAATGAGACCACGTTGATTTATTTCTGCAAGTGTGTCTAGCCAAGACAACAGATGTCAATGGAGCATACTGTATACTGGAAAGCTACCAAATAAAAGCTTTCTCTCTCATCAGAGCAGTCATGGAACTCCAACCTGCAGGGTCCATTGATTACATTAAGGATCATGTAATGATTCTGGTATGGATTTTGGCTGCTGCTGGCACCATCTTACCTAAGTGTCTTAGTGAAAACAATGTCATTACCTGTGAAATTTGACCTAATTCTCTTCATTTTTGAACTCTTAGGAAGTGTTTATGCTGATTAGTAGGAGTGTGCAGCGAAGCCATTATCTGTATTTGTATCTGTATTTGTTCATATGAAACAATAATCTGTCTCTGTATTCGGATAGACCCGGGTGTGGGCGGGGCTTAAACCAGAAGTGCATCAAAACGAATAAAATGAAATTACATTTTTAAAAATGACTACTAAATTTATAGTTTCTATTAATAAAATATGCCTTGTACATGCCTTTTCATAATACTAGCCTAATAATAATAATTATTATTATTATACAATTGTTATTTCAAAAATATTATTTTATTCTTTTTTCTTACTAGATGAAGCTGAAGTTTTAGGCAACATTAACTTTAGAATATGTTGTTAACTGTGGTTTCTTCTGGCATTTCTGATATTAATATCTGCATGAAACAAGTTTTTCTTTTTTGTCTGAGCACACATTTTGCAGTGAATAATAAATACAAATTAAAACATTAAAATAAAATAAAATCAATACAGCCGACAAACAGGTGAAAATAATCAGGAATTTGTATGATATGACACATTCTTTTGTTAAATTATAATAATAATAATAATAATAATACATTTATATAGTGCCATACCAGATGTTACACAGTTTAAATAAGAAGAAAAATAATAAGGATTCATATAAGGATGAATATTCCTAATAGATGAATACACTATGGAGCATTTAAACCTATATGGATCATTTTAACTTTTATTTTTTTTTCGGAAATAAAGTCTTAACCAAATAATTTCCTTAATCACTGAAGTGGACATAAATGTGGTCAAATTTTAAAGACAGACATATGAGCTCTGACGTGAAATCATCACTTCAGGTCAGGAATTTAACATCACGCTCCGGTTTAGGTTATAAACAGGGCTGGACTGGTAATCTGGCATAGCGGGCATTTTCCCTGTGGGCCGATCAGGGGCGGACTGACCATTGTGAAAACTGAGCAGGCCGGAGGGTCGGCTGCGAAACGGGCCAAATGGGCCACAATAAGCTAAAATGTTCCGCAGCGTTATGTAGAACGGACCACAAAATGTAGCCGCGATATGCAGAAAAGGACAGTGAAGTAGAAAGTGTACCAGATGTCATATCTTAATGTTGCAGTTGATAAGCTCCAGACATGTACCATTATTAGAGACCGCAAATGGTGTCAAGACTGCACCTATCCGATTTGAAATCATAACATGCACATTTTCATTCATAAGGTTTACACTTTAGAAATATTGGCTCCACAGATTCCTAAATTCTTTGTAATTTTGTGTATGTTTATTTAAAACGTCGCTTTATCCTTGGGTAAAAAGTCATACAAATATTTTTTTTATATTATTTGGATGAATCCGTTATTCGTTTTGAGGTCATTATTCATGCCTTTCCGAATAAGGTATTCAGCTTCGGGCACATCCCTACTGATTAGAGCAGAGGTGACTGAGGGCAAAGAGAAAGGCTGTCTTGAAATTGTGCGGAGATGACTGCAGCAGTTTTGGACAGTGTACGGTGTTGACTTAAGCTGAACTGAGGGCATTTGCTCTAAGGTGTGCTAGGTTTATTTTGCTTGTTAACAGAGTTTTTCCCAGATACATGCTAGGAATAATCTAGTGTGATATGAAGATCAGAGATCTTCTGTGACTTGAATCAACTGAATGTGGTACATGTAGACAAATCATCAAATATATATTCAAAGTCTTGTAAGATTGAATTTGTGCAGTGAAAACAACAACTAGGAACACCTTCCACTAGCAAATTGTATGTAGGCAGCCTCAACTTGGAGGCAAGTAGTAAACACCTGTGGGTACAGCTAAATCATAGTTGCATCAAATAAACAAGTACATAGTTTTGAAAGATTTAAACTTTGCAGAGTACATTTTAATGACTGATGTGTGTGTTTGTAAATAAATTGCATGTGTGCAACTACCCAACGCTAAAGCACAGTATTCTGCTGCAGTGCAGCAGACCGATTTCTCAAAGATGTTTACTCGTTTGTTAGCTCATGGAGTCATATTTAAGGTGACCTTGGTTAACAGAAATTCTGACTGAAATGCCACCTCATCTCTCCTAAGGGCAGAGTGATATGTGGATAAGAACTGGCAGGCTGCTCTGCCAAAACCTCCTCAAGTCGTCTGAACATTACAGGCTAGAAAAAGTCATGGCTTATACACTTCCTCTGCATTTCTTACACTTGTCTCTTCTATATTTTGTGAATATTGCTCACATTTTCCACATGATAAGTCAAAGCCTGTTCAGTGCCATTGCCCGGGACTGGACATCCATCCATGAATGGCTCATAACTACTCTAGCAAAAACAGGGGCGGACTGGAAACCAATAAAAGATTTGAAACCACATGCAAGAGAATTTCTTGAGGAAAGGAGCAGCCTTGTGGCCCTCATAGTCCCATATGCAGTAAATTGGTTTGGCGCTATAAATAGCCATGTGGATGACTGTAGGAGGATGTGATATAAGAAATGTGAGGAGGTTTGTTGTGTGACTTGAAGCAACTTTACTCCTTTGGGGACACAAATGCAGAAAGATCTCACAAATGTTCTCCAGTTTAGAGACAGCTTTTCATGAAGGAATAATCCAAGTCCAAGAAGTATGTTACTAGAGTATAAATTCATATTCTATGTGAAAAGTGTTAGAACAGCTTATTTTTGTTGGTTGGAAGTTCTGTCTGAGCAATAAGTAGTCTTGTCGCACATGGGCTGAAGTCAGGCTTTTGGTTGTCACTCACTTTTCATTCACTGCTGTCAAACCATTTATGTGGTTTGTATTCTTTCTGTAAAAATCAAATTTTCTGTGTCTCAAAATGGAATAATGCTGATGGTAATCTCATCAGGACATAAGCAGCATTAGACAAGAGCCTGGCACTAACATCAAAGGACACAAAAAGACACATGTAACATTTTGTTTTCCATCTGATGGAGAAACCTGATGAACCAGCTTCAAACAATAAACAAATTTCATGAAGTTTTGCCCATTGTTGTGAATGCATAAAGGAAGAGGGTGTTGTTTGGAGTTGATCACATTAACAGTGGAAGTCTATCGTGATACAGTTGTTTTTTGTAACCTCTCAGCCTTTTTGCTCTAATTAAAATACATAAATCAGGTAGGGGAAAATTTATTAAATCTAGAGGTAGATGAATTTGTTTCTAAGCATAAATGTACAATATTGCAACGGTCTGGCTATCGATGTCCCTGGATATCCCAATTCAATTCAATTTCGATTCACAACCTCAATCATATTTGATTTTCAATAGATTCAGAATGATTTGAATATATTTCTGTTATACTATCCATCTTGCTTTTATATAAAAGATCTAATGTTATTGTGCATTAATTTGCTATGTTCAGTTAGCAAAATGCAGTGACAAAATGGGTGGTGTTTTACAAATACATTTTCACATAGACACTTATAGTTATGGAGCAGGGGTGCTTACACATCTACAACAAGAGGTCTACTTTATATAATGCTATTAGAGGGTGATCTACCATATCTTGTTGATTTATTGATATTAACAGCATAACAGACAGCGACAGGTCTGTGACTATGTTCATGTTCATAAGACATAACTGACTGTGTTTACATAAATACCACAAAATTGACATTTTCACATGTGCATTTCAGCATTTACTGTAGGTGCGTTTTATGCATTACTGCAAATCTGCGAGAGGTCTCAGAGCACATACACCCATAAATCAAGAGTACATAAGCTGCCTGATGGTCAGTCAAAAAGCACAGGGTATAAAATGAGGAAATAACATTTTATATTTAAGATGCTCGCTATTTGTGTAGTTTCTCTTTTTTACTTCCTTTTCCTTTTGGCCTGTTAAATAGATTACCTGGCTGTCTTGTGTATTGAGCATCCTGGCATAACATAAAAGATTAATCTTGTGATTTTAAGAATCAAGATACGGATCATTCAAATGAACAAAAAAAGTAAACGAAAAGTACATTTTTACCAAGCCCACATGGTGATTCGCTTATAACTACACTAACTTTTTTTTTTTTTTGTTAGAATACACAATATTCTAATTCCTTAAAAGCTGGTGGTGAGAAAAAGGGAAGAGGGAGAGAGAGAGCAAAAGATTATGACACCTGTCAGTCATGAAGCCCTTTGCCAAGAGAGCATATTTAAAATTCTAAGCCATTCCTGAAAGTTGTGTGAGAAATAGAAGAATACCAACAGTGGTGAATTAGTGGAGCCAGCACATACATACATTAATCAGCCTCTTTCCTCTGTTGATTTCATACAAATGCACAATGTTCCCTGATAAATATTCTGCATTCTGAAGGGGGTCTAGATGGCCTGACAGAAACATTGGCCACACTTTAAAATCCAAATGTGTCTCTTTGAATTTAGATTTCTCTAAGAACCCGAGAGTCCCACTGGTTGCAGCTGAGATCTACAGTCCCTTAACACAGAGTGCCAAGCCATTCAACACAGGATTAAATCAATTACACCAAAACACAAACATTTTATTCTGCGTTCTATGAATAAATGAGTGCACTGTGTTGTCTTTCTTGTTTAGTTGGGTAGAGTTTTAGCAGAGGTCTGATTGGATTACTACAGATTTTGAATCAAAATAAACAACATGGCACTACCTAATGATGCACATTAATTCTCATTCTCGTAATTTCCCAAGGCTTTTCAATGTTTTGACTGTGGTGTCTCTCGCTTTCTTTTTTGGCTCTGTTGTATCACTTTTTTAGCAATCAAATTGATGTTATAAAGTGTTATATTTAGAACATGTAGTGTCAAGTAATTTACCCCTAGAGCAATTGACTTAATAACAAGGTGAGGCAATAACAACTTTTCCGTCCACTAGTGACCAAGCCAGTGCCCAGTACCCGATCTCTGTCACTGATCTATTATTGTCAATCCTCTTGATCATCTTGTTGCCACCAGAGGTCAGAGGATTTGATCTCTAAGCAGGGAAAAGTTGGTGGTTTGAAAGAATGTCAAGCTGACATATGCTTAGAGAGGGTAACTTGGTGAGATTGAGTGAGTTTCCCAAAAAAGCCAGTGCCATGGGAGTGCTTGAGATAGTCATTCCCCAGTTTTACGCCCTCATGGGAGGCATGGATTAGTGCTGAAGCCCCCTGGGCAGCCATGGTGCCACACCACATCCTGTTCTGCCCAATTATCTCCTGTCTACAGCCTGTCTTCAGTCCTGCTCCATTGATCCCCACAAACCCTGACAGTGAGCCACATGACACCTAGAGCTCTGAACTGCCCTCAACAAAGACTCAGGCCTGAGATAGTTCATAGGCTCAGAGCTCTCATGACACTTCTTGCATTTTCAATGCATAATGTTATGGAATATAATGTCAGTTGGTCATGTGTAACACTAAATGTACTGAGGGAGACAATTGCTCACGCATTGATAATGCGCAGTTTAAGAGCTTAAATTAACTCTTCAAATCAACATTTGGCGGCTGTCCCATATGATAGTTTCATATTTAATTTGAAAACACACACACACACACACACACACACACACACACACACACACACACACACACACACACACACACACACACACACACACACACACACACGGTAATGGAACATAATATTCAAAATAGCATTCTTTCCAAGTGAAAATTTGCAAGCAAAATTCTCAAACAGGACATCACATGAGGATAATATACTTCAAGAGTCCTCATTTATTACTTAACAACATATTTAGGAGCTCATAATTATGAAGATCATTGAACCCTTACAAGGTAAAGGATTTTATACCCTCAATTAGCTCCTCATCCCTCCTTCTCCCTCATTAACAAGCTGTCAATACTGGAACCCTATTGAAAATTGCATGATTTGTAATGAAGTATTTGAATAAGACCGAGCTTCAAATGGCTCAAATTATATGAATAAAGCAATGTGAGCTGAATGTTTTTTTACCGCTCACTAGACTGCATAAAACATTAATTTTAATAAATGAATAATACACTGCATGCACCCCACATCTTAAGAAGTAGCTCATTTATGGATAAATCATTATTCTTCTCACTCAAACCACTCATTAGAAATAATATAAGAATATAAAGCTAAAGGGACTTCACAGATAGTGCACATTTCAATTATGATTGATTGGTAATGTTAAAACTTGCATCATCTTTCAGCGAATATATTCAAATACATTTGATAAGTGAACATGGGTACAGCTATGAAGGTCATTAGTCTTTCACTGTGCACTGGCAACTTAGATTCTATGCTGAACTCAGGACTGCTTAAGAATTGGGCTTTACCAAGGTTACAAAGGCTTACACCCTGCCAGCTTGTATCTGCAGCCTTCCCTATTCTTAAAATTTGTTTCTCTGATCAGAGAACTGACCCTGGGTCTGTACTCTGTGACAAACCAATGTCTTCCAATTGATCTGGCAGGTTTAATGGTTTATCCTGCCAGACCAAAGTATTTGTTTATTTTTTAAATCCCCTGTCATCATGCCTTCATCTGGAAAATCTAGGGATGAGCTTTGGAGACAGAAAGGATGCTGGGAACCAAGGAAACCACTTTCTGCTAAGACAATGTATGACCCATAACATGGTTGTCATACATTGTCCAGTTGTCAGAATTGCATCCTCAAGCTGAGCAACAGCGGCATTAAGTATTCAATGAAGCTGTTACACATTTTAAAAGAGCCATTTTCACAAGCAGCAGTTAACCAGCAAAAAACAAACCCTGGAATTCATTTACACATTAAAAAGGCATAAAAAGGTGTAGCCCGCTCAAAACTGTGATCTTTATTTTTGCTTTAATGTTTTGGTTTTATATACATTTTGTGTTCATATGATTCATCTTTAAAATGTGAGGTGTTTGAATTTACTTGAATATTATTTATTAAAGGATTAGTTCACCCAAAATCAAAATTATCTCATCATTTACTTCATGCAATCCCAGATGTGTATCACTGTCTTTTTATAACAGAACACAAACAAAGATTTTTGGAAGAATGTTTCAGTTCGGTAGGTCCATAAAATGTAAGTCAGTGGGTGCTGCATTTTTGAAGATCCAAAAAGCACATATAGCAATCATAAAAGTAATCAACCCGACTCCAGTGGATTAATTAGTATCTTCTGAAGAAAAATGCTTCAGTGTTTAAGAAACAGATCAATATTTATTATTTATCCCCTTTTCTCCCCAATTTGGAATCCCTAATTCCCACTAATTAGTAGGTCCTCGTGGTGGCGCGGTTACTCACCTCAATCCAGGTGGTATAGGAAAAGTCTCAGTTGCATTCGCTTCTGATACAGGCTCATTGTGTATGACACTGTGGAGACTCCGCATGTGGAGGCTCAAGCTACTCTCCGCAATCCATGCACAACTTACCATGCTCCCCCATTGAGAGCCAGAACCACTAATAGTGACCACGAGGAGGTTACCCCATGTGACTCTACCCACCCTAGCAACCGGGCCAATTTGGTTGCTTAGGTGACCTGGCTGGAGTCACTTAGCACACCCTGGATTCGAACTTGTGACTCCAGGGTTGGTAGTCTGCATCAATACTCATTGAGCTACCCAGGCCCTAAGAAACAGATCAATATTTTTTTGTCTGGCCAGAAGCGAACATTTTTATTAAACAGTTTTAAATATTGATATATTCCTTAAACACACCTAGCGTTTCGCTTCAGAAAACATAAATAATCCACTGGAGTCATATGGTTTACTTTTATGATGGCTATATATACTTTTTGGAGCTTAAAAAAAATTGGCACCCATTCAGTTGCATTGTATGGACCTAAAGACCTGAAATATTCTTCCAGAAATATCTGTTTGTGTTCTGCACAGAAATAAAGACATACACATCTGGGATGGCAGGAGGGTGAGTTAATGATGAGACACTTTTTGGGTGAACTATTCCTTTAATCAGTATTTCTCCATTCTAGAAATTTCTAGCTAGTAAAATGTCCATATTGGTATGATTCATTGCATGTAATGGGCCAATAAAAGGTTTGTGTGTGTTCCCTAAAAACATTTAATAAAAAAAAAAGACCACATTGGTGATTTGAGTATGAGTGATGTCCGAATAAACAGCAAAAGATTTTGACTTTCTAAAATGTTCTAACTTCCGTCCATCTCACAGACTCGGACATACGTCATTGCTTATGTTGCGCGAGTGTCCACTACTGGCAGAACCTGTGCAGTGGGTTTAACCCTTTCCAGTCTGAGCCCAAAATTTCGAAAATTCCATTCTGTGCCAGAATATGATATTCATATCCAAATTCATTATATTCATATAACATCAAAAACATGAACTGTACAGTATATACCATATTGGCTTTCAAATTATATAAATATATGTTTGATTACTTAAGACTAATCATCTTTAACAAAAAGATTCCACACAGCAATTTTTACAAAAATGTTCTCCAGCCACCATACTTCATCAGACAATTGCATAAGATTGTATGAAATATACATAATTTTGTTGGCAATGTAGAATAGCAGATAGATTAGAAATATAATCTATTGTTTAAAAGTTATGACCATCCAAGTGATTAGTGAGAAAACGGATAAAACAAACTTGACCACTTGACCACTCCTCAAATACTCCTTTTGAGGACCTGTAATAATATATCCAGATTGCATCTGAAATTGAAGGACACAAACACTGTAATATATATTTTATGTGTTCAATAAAATACACACTTTATTTCATTTGAATTACACATGAATTACACAGCAAAACACACAAAATCAAACTTGAAACTATCTACAGTAAATACATTTTTAATAAAAATTGCAGAACAGAATATATATATATATATATATATATATATATATATATATATATATATATACATTCATAAATGCTCAACAACTGCAATACCTGTAGAGAGAAGAGAGGGAGAAATGAGGGGAGGACAACAACACCAGTAAACACAGCCCAACTTAGGCCTCTTCGTGAACTGGTCACACTCCGCTAAGTGCCAAGACTGAAAACAGTTCCTATCGCGAACCAAGCAAAATCTTTTGCCATTACAGTCAACATGTGCAACAAGCTACTTTAGTTTTATTTTCAGTCCTACTTTTCAAATTGCATAGCCAACATCTCTCAGAGGACTCTTCAAATTTAGGGACATAGGCTGTGTGGAGTGATGATGAAGGAGGGACTACAGGCTTTAGTATATGCAAAGGGAAACTTCAGCTGGTTCAGCTCGTCAGCTGGGAGGAATATCTATACCTCCCAGCTGACGAGCCAGGTTTTCTCTGAAATCTATCTGGGTTAAGTTCAAAGGTCTACGCTCATCCCCTGGTGCCGCATAAATGTGTTGCCATTCCTTAAACAATATGAAACTATTGATGACAGCAATGTCTATGAAGTGAAAAAAAAAAGAGTCTTCCACCACTTCTGAGATGTTTTGTAGAACGTCGTAAGATTTTATCATTTGTGCTGACCTATCAACACCGCCCATGTTTTTGTTATAATCGCTGATGACAGTGGGCTGGAGAGCTACTACTTTTGTCCAGTTGCCCTCATTTTTAACAAACCTAGTAATTTCGGTTGAGCCATTCGCATTGTGGAAATTGGAAAGGCATGTAACTGCACGCTTGTCCTTGCATTGAATAACAAGTATATTCCCCTCAATCCTACACCACCTCATATCCCCACAAGCTGTCTCGTGTTCCATCATTTGATGTCTTTAAATTCTGCAGAAAACAGTTTACAATTCACCCTGCATGTCCCACAGGCATTAGTTCCCATTTCTAACAACTTAACCATAAGAGCTGGGGATGTGTAAAAATTTTCAAACCAAACATTGTGGCCCTGTTCTTTGAATGGCTGCAGTAACGATTCAACTACTTTGGTGGCCAAGTCAGTGATATGCCCATCATGAATACCCATGTAAACATTAAAGTCGAGAGTATACCACAAGCCTGATGTTGCAATTACATATCATTTAAAACCCCACTGAATAGGCTTGCCCTTCATGTGTTGTTTAAATCCTGACCGAGCTTTAGACTTGACCATACGTTTATCTATTGCAAGATTTTGGTTAGACTGACAGAGCTACTGACATTTCTGTTTGAAGTGGTCCATAAGATAACGCAACTTCCTAAGGTGATCCTGATTATCCTCTGTGGTAGGGTCACAACATGTAGAGCTGCGCAAAAAGTCTTGAAGCAATCACGTGACATAAATCCCATAACCCACGAGCCCTGAAGTGACTTGGTTAATTTCAGAGGCTTGTGCATAAATCTCATATGTACATTTTTTTATTAGAATAAATTGTTATTAAGGATTAATCAAGCTTTAAAAAAACAGAAATATTAACATAGTAATGAACACATAGGCTATAACTGTTTGACAAACCGATAGTTTAAGGTAGCTACAAGTATTATGCTGTTAAATCTCAATATAACTTTTCTAAATTTAGCAAGTGGATGTTAAAAGTGAAGTGGAACGCTGCCCTGCTCTTTAGTGTGAGTCATCTTCCTGCATTACACAACACTTGCATTATAATGGAAACAACTGCTGCTGGTGATCGTAAGTTTCTTAAACTGCACGATCATGTAGTACATCTTGTGGGCCCAAACATAAGAGTAACAACTGCTTGTTTTCAGTCAAAAACTCTGAACAATTGATTATTTTTGCATATTCGTTTGAACAATTGATTAGTTTGAACAATTGAACACTTGATTAGCTAAATTGTGCAAAAAAAATTTTTGTTTAAACTAAGGTTTTCTTTTGAGTGGAATTGTGATTTGATTTGTTGATTCATGATTTGTTTGTTCTGAATGTGAATAGTAGCTCACTTGAGTCATTTCTTTTTTGTCTGAATAGTTCACTTAATATTTTGAAGTTGAATAATAATTTGAACATTACATTCTTAGGGAAAAAAGAAAAGAATAAAAAGAGTAATTGAAATACATTTGAGACTTTCAAGAAAAGGGAATGTTCTGAATTGTTTAATTTGGGGTGAATTTATAAACAAGTATATTTAATTTTATTTAATTTTAATAATTTTATTTGTATTAATAATTATATAATTTGTTAATTGTTACAAATCTCTCTAATGTTGTGAATTAGAGGCAGAGAATGTGAGTGGAGGGGAGTGGCAACAATTTCCCTTCTGCGCACAAAGCATTCTTTAATCAATCCGATCCAGCTCCACTCCGGGTTGTCCATTTCCCACTCCGCGCTCCTGGATTAGAGACTCCATGTTTGTTCCATGTCAGAATTAGCACCTAACTACCTCTCAACTGTAAAGTTATTTCAGTATGCTTTTTAATATCACAACCTTCCATGCAGAAGGTGTATTAAATGAAAAATAAATACACAATCCAAGAAGAAATGCTACACTGTGCTTTATTAGAACATTAACATTAGCAGAAGACTAAATTCAATCATTTGTATCGCTTACGTTTTAAACAAATCGGCATCATTCTCTGGGATTGATCAGTTAAATAAATTGCTAGATGCAAAAAAAAAAAATAAATACAAATTATAATAATTACAAATATAAATGACCAAACAAAAACATTTATAAATTACCAGAACAAAAACAAAACATTAAATAAAATAAATACATTTGTAAAAAGAAAACAAAAAAAAAAACAAACATTATATTCTAGCCTATTCTACTCCAAGTGTTCTACACTTTTTTTAATCAAAACTAGATAAGAATGTCAAAACTATATGTCTAATACAGAGTTCACATTTAGAAATACTAGCATTTTTAAAGATTGTAAATCTTCCTCCATTCGCATTTGCTGAGCTTCTTCATCTGCAAATGTATAATGCATAAATTAGCCTACTGCACTAAAATGCATTTAGATGGCAATCAATTAAAGTCAAACTACGCAATATTAACATGTTGATTAGTTCAGTTGGTGTTTTACGTCATTAAATTTCAATTCTATTTAATGCGGGACAAATTGATAAGATTTTTCAAAATATTTAATAGGGGATATATGTATTACTGACCTTTTAGATTTTCTCTCCACATGTGAATGGATTATCATCATGTTTTTTGGACACGTCTTTTAGGATTTCACAACAAACCTTTGATCGTGGCAAAATCCAGCCTGTTCCCCATCAAAAGCTGGGAACCCTGGTTTCCTATAGTAAAGAACTTGAACAATAGCATATTTTCCTGTCACTAGAGGGTTACAAAAGGAACATAGGATAAAGCAGTATGGTAATTGTTTGAATTAAGTTGCAGTTTTACCAAGAGCACTGTGATTTTGCTGTTAGAACAACTTTTTGATGTCAATGTAAATAAGATTAATCTTAAGGTTCTTAAAGACTACCTAGAGGCGGATATTCTCAAATCTAATGCAGCTTACATTTGTATGATTAGTCTAGCTGTTGTTGACCAAATGGAGGAGGTAGAATATGCTGCAATGTTTTGCAGTCTTCCTCTGCACATTCTTCTGAGAGCAGCCCTTGCTTTGTAATCTAAACTCAGTTGGTTCAGTTATTCCATTTGAATGGTGCATTTGTAGTGGCCTCTGAGCGATATTGGATTTGGAATTACACTTCCTGTCCTGCTGGTGTTTCACCACCCTGGATGCCTGGCCACAAGCCACTCCAACCCCCTGGCTTTAGTGTTATTTTTGTATGCATCAATAAATAAACAATTCATATTGGTATGCAGGCTGGTAGCTACTCACATTAGTAATCTGTCAATTATATTATATATACTTATATATACAGTATGTGTGTGTGTGTGTGTGTGTGTGTGTGTGTGTGTGTGTGTGTGTGTGTGTGCATTAGTCATGTGACAATACTTAGATTTCACAACATGATGCAAAGCTTAACTCTTTCCCTGCCAAACACGGAATTTTCCGGGTTTTATGAAAAAACGCTTCCCCGCCAAACACGGAATTTTCCGAGTATCCGTGTTTTAGGTGGTATACGGTAAGGAAGACCCGCGCGCATGTTTTGAAAGAGTACGCAACTGTTTCATCAAAGAAACAGACTGCGATCGTCTCAAACGTGAAGTGGAACACCATACTAATACTAAAGCACTTGTTTCATAAAAATGCCTTTTTCTCAGCTTTTTGTCCGAAATGTTGTTTTTGACAAAACCTACCTCTGTTCAAGTGGCAATAAAAAAAGAACAAATGAAGATAAAATAAAATCGTTTTATTTTTGCCTAAAAGCAGAGGCTCAGATCTTTATTTTGATATATAGCATCTTCATATATTCATGGAAGAAAATATTCTGCGGGCCATTAAAGTTTAGCGAAAATCGTCAAAAACCCTGGTGGTGGCTGGCAACTTTTTTTAAAAACGCTGGCGGGGAAAGAGTTAACGATACGATTATTATTTTTTTTTTTTAAAAACAGCGCCCACAAATGTTTTGCTCAAACGTATTCAAGGATTCAAAATAAATGTCTTTTAAATCAGAAATGACAAAACAGTGTCAGAAATTGGCATAAAAATAGAGCTCTATAAAAAAGTAACTTAAACAACAACACTGTATTTATTTTGACAAGTGTACACAAAACACACAGTGAACATAAGCACCACACATTGTCCCCCCATAAAGAATGTTGGGGCCATTATGGCGAACCAGTTTTCTCAAATAAACATTCCCCCAATGTTCATACACTCTTCCTTATTCAAAATACCAGGGAAAAGGTTTATTCTGTCAGCGTCCCTGCTGTAAATACATTTCAGGGCACTCATCATTTATGCCTGAATACAAAAGAAGGCAGATACATTATTAAATAACAACCAGCCACAGTAATAGAGGTGCAAAGGCCTCCCTCCACTGTGCCACTGTTTGTGGGGCAGCCATCAAAAATAAGCCAACAGACGCCTCCAACACGGGTTGGGGCCTATGGAGTCTGGATAGGCAAGAGACAATATTGGCATATAAACTGGATGGAGATGCTAACGGTGCTGCTGGTATTGTGGTTTTTCCTTCCGAAAATTCAAGACAGTCATCTCTATGAGCTGTACATGTTCCGGACCAGTTGAACTTGGGGACGGATCTCTTGTCCAGACTGGGTCTGACGCCCGGAGAATGGACATTACATCCTCAGATTATGGAACAATTCTGGAAAAGGTTTGACATAGAGGAAGTGGACCTGTTTGCTTCGGCATCAATGCGCTGGGGCATCAGTGGCCAAGAGCTCGTCTTTATGCATTTCCACATATCAGTCTGCTGCACACAGGTCTGCAGAGGGTTCAGCAAGATCAGGTTTGGCTTCTGTTAGTGGCGCCATACTGTCCATCTCTCCTGGAAAAGACACCTTGGGAGCAAACATTTTATCTCAGGCACAGGGCAACATTTGGTAACCACGGCTGAACATGCCTACCTCTATTGGTAGACGTGCTCTTGTCTCTCGATTTTTGTGCAGGGTAAACTGGCTTAGACATTTTCATCCTTGTCTGTGCCAAGATGTTCAAATTTTGTGTTAAGACATCATTTGGGCTATTTGCTCAACGTTATTTCTACATCATTTTGCTCACAGACCAATATTTGTCACGCTTTCTCACCTCCCCCATTTGAGTTGGAGGAGCATAAATTTACATATGCTTTGCCCAGTTCGGATGCCAGATTATGTTGACTACTAGCCAGTGATGTAAGTCAGCGCAGTTGTTTGTGTGCTTTGGTGCAACAGAGGTGTTTCAGTGTCCAAGCAAAGACTCATTGGCTTATTGATGCAATTTTGAGTGCTTACGGTTTACATTTCCCTTCGGGTATTCAAGCCCATTCTATGAGAAGCATGGCATCCTTATGGGCTTTGGATAGAGATGCATCCTTGGAGGACATTTTAATTTATAATAGGGACTCCAGCTTCCCATGTTCTCTCTGTTGGAACAAGAGAAAATTCATATTTTTTATTCAGACACATTAGCTCGCTTATTCGGCACTATATGCTTTCCACACAGGCTTAGACAGTTGTCAGATACTGTTCAGATGGCGTGAATGTATTTTATTCCCATAGTTATCTTACACAGCTTGTGTTCCAAAAAAGGTGACAAGGTTCCCTGAGGGGAACGAGACACTGCGTAGCTGGCCATACTCTATAGAAGCTGCATAGGCTCATGTCTTTAGCAGAAAATCTAACTCAATGGTGTGAAAGCAAATGCCTTTATGGAGCCCTTGACATAGCTCCGTAGGGGGCATCACTTCAGCGCAATCAGCCAACAAATTGGCATGATTGTAAAAGGACTTCAAACCACGTGACAATCGGACAGTGTCCCATAGCAATCATACACAGTCTTGTTCCCCTCAGGGTACCAAGGTTACGTACGTAACCGAGACATTTTTCTTGGGAAAAATATGTTTGTCTACACTCATGTCATATATATTTGTATAGCATATTTCACAATAAGTTTCAAAGCATCTTTATAGAAAATCATGCCATAAGGCCTTAAAGACCCCCAGAAAGCAATCTATAGTAACTGTAGCTATAAAAAAACACTCATTTCAATGTTATTTATCCTAGTGGTGTGAGAAAAAAAAACCTTGAGATGAACCTGACCTCAAGTTTTACGATATATGTACATCATTTTGGCAGCGGGGGTGTTGTCAAACGTCTGTCCGGAGAGAGATAGTGACATGCAGCTGTTCTGTGTTTATGTTTGTTGACCCTGCTTGGCAATATAAATAATAGTTTAATGATAAACTGAATGGAAAACACACAAACATAAACACAGAGCAGCTGCATGTCATTCTCTCTCTCCGGACAGATGCTTGATCATGCTCCCCTGCAACAATAATACAATATTATTTAGTGACTTAAGCAAAAAACAATCAGCACATGTAATTTTATTAGACTCTTCCCCCAGTTTCACGTTGCATGTAATATTTACTTGTATTATTACCGGCTTGTAGCATGTGCAAAAGTGTTTTACTCATACCTGTTTACATGTCTACGTCAAAACTGGAGAATATACATCTCATGTAATTGCAGGTTTTGTCAGATCTTTTAATAAGCTTGTTTTTGTTACTTATGAGGATGTTGCACAGTGTCTTGCTCCATGTCAAGTGGTGCAACTTTGCAGCTCTTTGGAGTAATCAATTATACAGAGGGGGAAAAAGTGTATTTTTTCATTACAGCAATAAAACCAACCATCATGCCATTCAGTAATCCATTTTATAAAGGCATAATTCACTGTTTGGCTCCTTTAGAGTCTGAAAATTAATATCCAGTTCTCAGCAAGTGATTTACCAAGCCAAGGAATTAGAAATATATTACCCTGCCAATGAAGTTTTAAAGTCTCTGCTTTGACACATCACAGTTCAATCTCTGGCTGTGAAAACAAAAAAGGAAGCAAAGAAGGCATTCATTCAGCATTTTTGTTCTCTTCCTTCCATAAGTTGACTGTTTATGCTAGAAACTGGGTAGTTTTTTTTAAATGGTCCAACTTCAAAATATCTGATGAATAGATTCATGTAATGTTTCAATAATGATAGCATTCAAGACAAAAAAAACCTTTAGAAATTTTTTGAACTGTCTGTCTTTCTTTATCACACAATTACCACATAAAAAAAACTAAAATATTTTAGCTACAAGCAGAGTAGGCATACAGATAATGATTGATCAAGGGTATTTAAAGTCTAGTTGTTGGTAACAACAGAAGTATTGTGTCTTACTTTGTTTTTGTTTTACTTAGCGTCATAACATTTCTAGACAGGAGGTGTTTCTGTAGTGCAAACTGTAAAATAATGTCAGCATTCTAAAAGGCTTTCTTTCTTTCTTTCTTTCTTTCTTTCTTTCTTTCTTTCTTTCTTTCTTTCTTTAAACAGTATACTTTGGAAAACTTTGCATCTCAGTTGAAGGCTAATGAGAAAAGCCAATGTGTATAAATTATGTTGAAGATTTTTTTTATATTTAGCTTGTATTTCAAGCTTTCTTTTTCTTTACATTAGCCTAATCTGTGCATCCGCTCATGTTTAAGAGTGATCACAAAATCCTAATGTTTCACTTGTTTATTTTAAATCATAGCATGATTGTATAGTAATAAACCCATCATTGTGTATTGCTGTGGAGGGCTACCTTCTTCATATCTTCATATGGCTTCCCACTTCAGCTCTTTAATGGAGTTGGGAAAATATGCACCAAGAGAGGGTGAACATATTGACTCAGAGGCATTAACATGCTCAGTATGGAAGACAATGTGTTCAATCTGGGATGCCTGGGCTCTCCATGCATCAAACATGGTAAGATTTAGAAAAAGCTGTATATTATTACAGGGTGGTGATGGCTACATTAGTTGAAAGATATACTATTTTGTAAACACATACAATTAATCCAGACACATGACCACGCCCCCCATGCCACACTCATCATTTTCTCACCATCATGCCAATCCAGATGTGTATGACTTTCTTTCTTCAGCAGAACACAAACTAATATTTTTAGAAAAATATCTCAGCTCTGTATGTCCATACAATGTAAGCGAATGGTGATCAGACCTTTGTAGCTCCATGTGACTCCAGTGTGTGGGTTCTAAAAATCTTTGTGTTCTGCTGAGGAAAGTCAGTCATACACATCTTTGATAACATGATGGTGAGTAACTTATGAGATAATTACAATTTTTTGGTGAACTGTCCCTTAAAAGGAGTAGCTTTTTAAAACTACACTACACTACAATTGCTTACAAAATTAGCCAACTACATTGAAGCTATTATTTAATAAAGAACATATTTTTAATAATAAGAACTGACATTTAAATTCTATAATCAAAACAGTATAGATCTGTCACAAATATCAAATATCTATTTTATGGTGACATTAACAAATGTCTGAACACTTCCATTTTTTGCCATTGATTGGACAAACAAACTTTTAAGCTGGGATAGGACAAAAAGAAAATGGAAACAGTTACACATTTTATCTTTAAGAACATATAACAGTGGTGAGGGAAAACTTACTGGCATATTCTAAATCCTGTCATTCCAATTCCAATTGCTTATCTGTTGATTGCATATAAGGTTATTCTCTCAATGTTTAGTACTTTGTCAGTTGTACTGATAATTACAAAATTACTAATGTGATAAGTATTTTTGTTTTGACAATCACGTAAAGACCGTGTCTTACAAGTGTACACTCAAGACATTTTCATCCACATCTTTCACATAGTTCAATATACATGTCAGACAATGTTTGGTTTGTCAAAATCAAACATCCCAAAATAAAGTCTTCTGCTCTTTTTGTTGCCTCCAAACAATACCTATCTAGGATCATTATTGTAAATCCATCCCTTTTCATCAAGCAGTCATCAGAGGGTAATGCTTCCTACCAAAGTCCTGTTTGTGTAGGTGCTCTTTGTGAAATGTCAGTGATATGCAGATGTGTGTAGTAACGTGCTACATTTACTCCGTTACATTGACTTGAGTAATGTTTTGGAAATTCTTTTACTTTTAGAGTAGGTTTAAAAGTGGATAATTTTCCCTTTAACTCAAGTAAATTTCTAATGAAAAAAACTTACTTTTACTTTGTTATAGTGGCCGGCAAAATTTCTAAGAGACATTTTCAGCGATCCTTGAACTAAACTTTGGATTGGCTTTACACTCAAGCAAGCAGCCACTTTTAACCGTGCACTGGAGATAGTACTGTAGACCAAGAACACATATCAGCCACAGAAGTGCCTTTGCACATTTTTTGCGCAACAGAAAAGTCTTGCAGGCCAGGCTTGAGGAATCATTCATACCCTATGACATTAAAAAGCAATTGGATTCCCAGGTTGACGCTGGTGACATGTGTAGTAGTTTCTGCCAATTTGGTGAAAAATCACTCTACATCTTTGGGGTTTTGATTTCAGAAGAATAGACTTTATTATCATACCATAAAGCCGAGTTGCCTGCAGTAAAACCACAACAACAACTGAAGCATCTCTGGGTTTGGTTTCACTTAAATACATCTCCTCAAACAAGGTGGGGCTTACACTTTTTTAAACATGCATTATCTATCATCCTCTTCTTTGACTCTGGTCTGACCATTTTTAGAAGTGAACAGGAACCACCTTTGGAGGACATAAATTCTCCCAGTGGTCATGTGAGCACACATGTAAAGCTATTTCTGTTTCTGAACACACCATCAAATAGTCACACATATGTTGAGCACACATTCCATCACATCCACAGGCCTTTACACACACACAGTAATCTGCATGTTTGCCCGTCAGACATAACTGTGGTACAAATCAACAATGTTTACATTGATTACACCTGATTAATGTATACTTAACTTGATAAAAATATACTACACATGCAAGTGGATGATTTATTTTGTGCAGTGAGAAACTTTTATTCAGCATTGGAGAACACAGAAAAACTTGAGTGGGCCCTACTGAGAGACATCCCAGAGTGGAAAGACATTCAGAGAAGCCTCGGACACTTCTACTCCAGAATCCCTGCTTTCAGTTTGATTAACGGAACCACACTCTTTATGAGTGGGCTTGCGCAAAAACATTGTCACTAGTCGCATCACTGAGTGGAACATTGAACAAAACAGCCATGTCTGTGAGATGGACAGACATTTTTTGTGACCTGGAGAGCAAGACCATCAACTTCGGAGTCTTAGCCAAGGTCATGGAGTTTGTTTTATGCCTGCCTGGGACATCTGCATCTGTGGAGCGTCTGTTCTCATTAATGAACGCAGCATGGACACCAGATAAATCTTGACTCAGTGTAACAGTCATGAAGGCAATGCTTTTTGTACATCTTCATTTTGGACTCGTCTGCTCTGCATTTTTCAACAAAGTCTTGAAAGACAAGCGCACACTGAGAAAAATGTCTGCCGGTGAAAAGTACATGGTGACAACAGTTACAGATGTGTGTTGGGCTTCGTGTATTCAGATATAAGACAAAGGCAGGCCTAACACAGTCATAAAGCCTGACTGAGGCCTACACACACAGTCATAAATCTTACTGATGAAAAACCGACAAAATCAAACAAATCAAGTCCAAAACAGACTACAAATCCCATGAAGCCTTGCTCACTTTACACCTATGTGTGAAATTCCAAAGGATTGAATTCTCAAATCCTATTGGATGAGGCGCATGACAGAACGCCCCTCAACCATGACGTCATCGGGAGTAGAAATACCTCTGAGATCCTTCTGGAAATTGCTTCCATCGACTTGGCGTGCCGTGCGTAGACGCAGCTCATCACTGCTCTCAGGTGTTGCCTCGTTGCATAAGGAAGTAATGAAATTACTTCAAACTGTGGCCAAACAATCTCCATCTCGCTGGACGAGTTGAGATCACTCTGTGTTCCACCGAACACACTAATGGATCTGAAAGAGACCACCGAGCAATCCACATATTCATCTGTTTGCCTGCAGAATGAAGAAAGATTTCTCTTCCTTGCTATAGGCTTATTTTGTTTACCATAGCTAATCATGTCACTGTTTAGTTTGTAGTTGTAAGTCGGAAGCTTATTGACTGCATTTTATTGATTATTAATTGATATTACTGCATCAATAAACTTTGTTTATTTTAAAGAGTGTTTTGGTTTGATTTCCATACACCTGTGTCAAAGGCTGGCAGGGGATGTCAGTGCTCGGATTCAAACCTTCATTGTTTCCTTTTGAATATTGATGTTTTCCGGACGTAGATTTTCCTAAGAGAACAATCTAATATTGAGACTGTTATACTGTCTGGTAATTAGTCCCTGATTCCAAGGTGGTGCCCTGGCAATTTTAATCATTATTAATATTCTATTTATTTTGATGATTGATAATTATCTTTGAGGATTGTGGAATTCAATAGGATCAATAAGCTTGTGTTCTTTCTAATCAATGTTCCATTGATTTTAATCATTAATGATTACCTTTGACAATAATTAACATCCTATTGAATTTGATAATTGTTGGTTATCTTTGGTGAATGTTGATTGTTGAATGTTGATTTAAATGGTTTCTAATCAATGTTCTATTGATTTTAATAATTGACCATTACCTTTGAGAAATATAAATTATTGCTAATAACCAAACCCACTCCTGAATGTAGCGCACCACATGTGGATGCACTGTCTACTTTGCATTGATCTGCGCCTAGGTAAGGATATGTCAATTTAATTTTTTCTGGGAGGGGGCTGTCCCATTTTCCACATGCAGGAATCTGGTCACCCTATGTTAGACAGAATGTTAGGGACTGACAGTCTTGATCAATATTCACTTTGTTTCAAAGCAGCTTTACAGAAAATCATACATTAACAAAAATGTAACTGTAATATCTATAAAATCTTAGAGTGATCATTGTGTAGTTTGATTAAATAAGATTGTAAATTGTGTATAACAATTATATAATTAAATAATCATTGTATTTAGAATCCATGTGAGCAAGCTGAAGGCAACTGTGGCAAGGAACATAAAACTCCATAATATGTTGGTTAATGGAGCAAAATAACCTTGGGAGAATCTAGGCTCACTGTGGGGGCCAGGGGGGCCCTCTGTCTACACAACATGAATATAATGCCAATATTAGTTATTTGTGTACAGTGCAAGTCATGGTTTAAAATTTGAAAAACAAAGTAAATTTTAAGGTCCAGTGTTTAAATTTTTCTTTTATGAACTATAAGATTAATGACTAATGTCTTTGAAGTCCATCCTGGATTAACTGCAGAAGTTCACATAGATGGATTGTCCTTTGCCAGTTGACTGATAAAGGCTTTTGTTAACAATTAAATGATTGTCAATGTATTACATTTCAAGAGTGTAGTCCATCAACATACAAAGGTGATGCCGGCAGAGTTCAAAGACGTGCATCGCAGTTCAACCAGCAGGTCATTTCAGTGAGGTGCGGTGGGGTCCATCCTAAATCCAAAGGTCAGCCAGTGACAAATGAAGTATCCAATGTCTTACAGTTGGAGTTGGCATCATATCGTCATCACTCAGCGATATGTAGCAGTGGAATCCGACACCAAACCGGAAGAGAGCTGTATTTGGCCAGCTCTGATATGAATCCCAAGGTTGAAAAATGGACACAAATAGAATAATATTAGCATAGATGCCATTCAATTTTATGCATGTTATAGATCATGATAGATGTTTCTGGTTCTGGCAGACCTAACTAAAGCAGCCTAATTGAGATTTGATGGATAAATTAGGTGCATGCCTGGCTAAATAGAAGAGTCTTTAGTGTAGACTTAAACTGAATGAGTGTATCTGCATCCTGAATAATGTTAGGGAGACTATTAAATTGTTTAGGAGCCAAAAAGGAAAAGGAATTACATCCTTTTGTGGAGTTTGATAATCTAGGAACTATTAACAAGCCAGAATTTTGTGATCGTAATGAACGTGATATAATATAGCATGTCAGAAGTTCACTTAAGTACAGTGGAGCTAGACCATTCAAAGCTTTTTATGTAGTTAACAGAATTTTAAAATGAATACGAAATTTTACTTGTAGTCAATGTAACGACAATAAAATGGGGCTAATATGATACATAGTTGGGAGGAGGACACTACCTTTTCTAGTATTTTCAATCTAAATGGGAAATTTGAAATCGGTCTGTAATTAGCCAATTCTACAGGATCAAGCTGCGGCTTTTAAAAAAAAAACAGTTTGATAACTGCCATTTTAAAGTTTATTTTGACATGTCTTAAGGATAGTGAGGATTTAATAATATTAAGAAGAGGTTCTGTGATTACAGGGAATACCTCTAAGGGGTCTCTCTGACAAAGACAAAGGCAGGCCTAACATGGTCATACAGCCTGACTGAGGCCTAAACACACACAGTCATAAATGTTACTGATGAAAAACTGTGCCAAAATCAAACAAATCCAGTCCAAAACATACTACAAATCCCATGAAGCCTTGCTCACTTTACACCTATGTGTGAAACTCCAAAGAATTGAACTCTCAACTCCTATTGGATGAGGCGCTCAGGGGTCTGAGGGTGTTTTGGGCCCTGGAGAAGTTTTGACATGCCTTGACATTTGTGCTTTTTTCAGTCGCTTAAAAACATATTAATGGCTAAAGTCTGATAACACTGTATTCAGCACAAACTGGGCTACAATAATATGTGAGCAACATGTATTTACTGGTTTGTATTTGTGAGAAAATAACGTTTATGCGTGGTTTTTGAAAAAAACAAATTTTTTAAGTTATTGATATAAGGCATTATAACACATACTAAACATTTGTCCACAAGCCTTTTGAGAACTGGATCTTGTAGCCCAGAGTTTTTGCTACAAAATGATGTGAAAATCATCCTGATCTCTCATTCATACAAAACAATAATCTAATTTAACTTTTGTAAGACAATTTTAGTGTTAGAAAGGTCATACGCGAGGAGCCGTGAATGATCATGAATATTGATTGTAATTCACACCTGAGGAGACAAAAGAACCTCCCATGAGCCTATCACTTATGACAGAATGTGACAGAGGAATGTGACAGAAAGAGAATGAATGTGAGGAAACTTAATGATCAAAATCAAGTTAAGTTAAAAGAAGTAATCTGACAATACATTTTCTTTACATAAAGACTTTACTTAATTTTATACCTCCACTACCATATTAAAGTTTTAGAAGAAGTCTCTTCTGCTCATCAAGACTGCATTTGTTTTATCCAAAATACAGTAAAAACATTGTGTGAACTAATTTTACAATTTAAAAGAACAGTTTTCTATTTTAAAATATTGTAAAATGCAATTTGTGATCAAAGCTGAATTTTCAGCATCATTACTGCAGTCTTCAGTGTCACATGGTCCTTTAGAAATCATTATAAGATGGTGATTTTCTAATATGGGCATATTTAAAGTGCATTTTACTTAGTTACACCTGAACACATATTTGCAAGCACAAGCATTGTTGATGATAACGAGGCAACATAAACACTAGATAAAATATATTCTAAACATTCATATAATTTATATCATATTACATATCATATTTATATCATACAGCATACAATTTAAATACCTGCTTTAGCCAAAACAACATTTACATGTAACTAAATCTTGCTTATTAGAAGACATATTTCAAATGTCAATACTCTGTATCTTGGCTGGCAAGACTGGAAATAGTCCCAATATTAAAATATGTACATGTTTATATAAAATAGAATGTCAACTAAAGAAAACTAAATTACTTTCTCGTCTGAAATTGTATCCTCGGTTGTATCTAGTCTCTCTTCAAAATACAAACTTTCATCGGAGTCCCGCTCTTCTTCTGAGGAAAATGTTAACTCTTTCCTTACTATCCAGGCGTTTCCTCACCTGTGTATCTTTACAAATGCGCAGTAAAGTGAATGAATTGTGTTTACATCAAACCTCATGGTCAGGGCGTTTCCCATTTGCCTTGATCGTCTCAGCACATTAGTGTATGAATGGCGCGCTCTGTTGATGGGTGTGATCACATTACCTATAATGAGCTGAGCCTGTAAAAAATGTACATCGCTTTGTTTCTTACAGATTACTTTGCAGGAGAATATTTGTTTTAAATTTGAATTGTTTTATTTAAAAGTAGAAATCTTAAACTTTCTTTAGACATATGTTTCATGTTTCACGGAGTTTCAGTAATTTTTTGTGACGTGTTTCAGATATATGCTCGCGAACACAGAGACTGCTGTAAGCTCACCCTGTTTATTTTCTGTATTTTACAAAAGCACAAGGTTTTGTTGTTATTGTGAGTGTACACAAATAAAAGTAGACCCTTTATAGTCTCTAATGATGTCTTACACTTATCTGTATGCCATAAAATGATGGATTATTTTAAGTTGTTTCCGCTGTAATGACGAAAATATCCAGCAGGATGTGACTGCGACCTTTTGGCTTACTGAGTATGTGAGACAAATCTGGAAGATTATAAGTGAAGCTTCCATTTTTTTTTTCGTCTTGTATATCTAATGCATATGCACATTCTTTATTGTTATTAACATTTTTATTGATTCCATCCACACAAAACAATAAACACAACATAAAATACCAAATTTGAAAATTGTGTGTCAAACACATCACACATAAATGCTTGAATTTTCAACCAAAATTCCTTTATTTTAACCTATCACCAAAAAACAGGGTTGAGTCCCTGTCTTCTGTTTGGCATCGCCAGCAGGAGGGTGTGGCAAGTCTATGCAATCTAGAGGGGGTCCAATACAATCAGTTCAAAATCTTAAATTGCATCAGACGCAACCTTGAATCTATAGATGCAAGCTTGACGTTTTTTAGAATCTTAGCCCACACTCCCTCCTCTAATACCGAGTTTAAATCTCTCTACCATATCCTCTTGATCGAAATTGAAGTTGATGACCTATTCCAAAAGGTCATCAACTTTTAATCACCAATTTATCACCAATTTAGAGTATCTGCCCTTTTAGGGGTGTATGCTACTCCAAAAAAATTGTACAAAGCAGATGGTGCAGCTGTAAGTACCTGAAGAACTGAGATCTAAGTATCCTGAAATGTTGGACCAAACAGAGCGTATTAACACACCTTACAATCGACTGTGACCAGCAGAAAGTGCGCTCACCAATACGCAACTATGGGTTCAGCCATTTGCTCGAGGAAACATTTAAATAAATATCTGAATTAAACACTCTGGACACTTTTGTCCATAGTGCATGCAGATGCGAGATAATGGGGTGTAACTTAACTATTCCGGTTAGTTTAATAGTAAGGCTTTGTAACAGTAACATTGGGGCAATAATTTTCTGTTCAATTCCAAACCAGGGAGGGGTTCTCTCAGGTGGAAGTGACCAATGAGCTAAATGTCTGAGACCTAATGCATAGTAATAAAACAAAATCTTGGGTAGGCCTAGCCCACCTTTGTCAACCGGCCTATGTAACTTATTGAAATGCAACCTGGGACGCTTTTCATTCCAAATGAAGGACTTCGCTATGCTATCAAATTGCTTGAAATAAGAGAGGGGGACATGTACAGGGAGAGACTGTAGAAGATTTTGGAATACAATTCATTTTAATAACATTAACCTTCCCAATCATCGATAAATGTAATGAAGCCCACCTAACCACATCACTCAAAAACCTTTAAAAGCTATTAAATTGTCAAAATTAACTCTGACTAAATCACATAAATTTGCTGGGAATAAAACACCCAAATACTTAATGCCCTGTTTGGGCCATTGAAAGGTGCCCGGCTGAAAAGCTGTTACTGGACAGTACGCAGTTTGAGCCACCTCCCCTATAAAATCATCTTCCTTTCTTATCGTGCCTGCTAATGGTTCTAGGGCAAGACAGAACAATAATGGGGATAGAGGGCAACCCTGCCGGGTGCCCGTATTCGAAGTAAAATAATCTGAAATTAATCCATTTGTTTGTACCGCTGCTACAGGGTGTCTGCAAAATAACTTAATCCAACCAATAAAAGCATTTCCAAACCCATATATTTCCAAAACCTTAAAAAGATAGTCCCATTCTACCAAATCAAATGCCTTTTCGGCATCCAGTGAGATGGCCGTGACCGGAGTCTGATCATTCGCCACTGACCATATGTTATTGATGAGACGCCTAATGTTATCAGAAGGACTATGGCCCCGAATAAACCCCACCTGATCTATATGTATAAGAGATGTCATAACTTTACTTAATCGGTTAGCCAAAATGTTTACATCTAACTGGATCAGGGAAATTGGATGGTAACTTATACACTCGCTTGAATCTTTGTCCTTTTTAAGAATCAGACTAATCCGGGATTGTTGGGGAAACCTTTCCATTCTTTAATGATTCCGTATAAACTTCTAACAAAAGTGGAGCCAGTTCTGTAGCATAAGATTAAACAAATTCAGTAGCAAAGCCATCTGGCCCAGGAGCCTTGCCTGTAGGCAAGGCCTTAATTTCTTCAAGCTCCTCCAAGTTTATCTCAAAATCAAGAGAATTGTTTTGCTCTTTCGTCAATTTAGGGAGTTCTAATGGTTCCACAAAGTTTCTAATATCTTCATCAGTAGACGAAGACGTGGAACTATAAAGATCAAGATCAAGCATTATTTATATCAATGGCTGAGGTAAAAATTTCACCACCAGCAGATTTCACTGAAGGAATGGTAGAAAAAGACACTCTCTGCTTTATATTTTCAATTCAATTCAAAGTAGCTTTATTGGCATGAGTGTAAACAGCACACTATTGCCGAAGCAGAGTATATATATATATCTAGCCAAAAGTTTTCCTGCTTTGTCCCCCCGACTCAATGTATGACTGTCTTGACCTAAATAACCACCTTCCGTGACTAAATAGTATTATATCTATTAGAGGCCATCAGACGACATATGGTGCTCGGGATCTGCCTCGGCACTTTTAATATTTCCTTCCAACTCCATGAGCTTTCGTGCTTTGGATTTTTTGATGAATGAGGCATACCGTATGATCCAATCCCTGAGAACAGCCTTATGTGCCTCCCAAGCCACACTTACGGAAGATACTGAGGACCAGTTGGTCTCCATATAAACATTAATTTCAGTCTTTAACATTTGTTGGAAATCAAGATTTTGTAAAAGGGATACATTAAGTTGCCGACTATATGATTTCTTTTTCTCCGTATGTGGCAACACCTCTAAACTCACCAGGGCATGATCTGAGACGGAAATGTTTCCAACTGAGCAATCAACAACAGATGAAATTAGGGATTTGGATATAAAATAAAATCTATTCTAGAATAAATCTTATGGACTGATGAAAAAAATGTATAGTCCCTACCATAGTGGTTGAAACGTCTCCAAATACCTGTAAGACCAATATTTTACACATCCTGTGAAGTGTCAGTGTTGCTCTAGGGGGCTTACACACATTTGCTTCACTATGATCAAGGACTGAGTCCATCAAAAGATTAAAGTCTCCTCCCAATATTATATCATGTGGGGTGCCATCGGCTTGCAACATCCCTCCTAGATCTATAAAAAAGCTCTGATCATCAGCATTAGGTGCATAAATATTAACCAAAATAAGACTGCCCCTGACTTTCTACCAAAACAATAATTAATCTCCCTAATTTATCTTCAATCTGTTTGAGACATTTAAATTGTAGATGTTTATTTACCGATACAATGACTCCCCTGCTCTTACTTGAGCCATCACTAAAGAAAACATGCCACACCATACTGTATCTTCCCAAAATTTTCAGCTTCCTGTGGAAAAATATGTGTTTTCTGAAGGAATACCATATCATATCTCTTACTTTTAAGAAAATAAATAACCTTCCTGTTTTATGGGGTGTAAAAATACTTTTACAAAAAATGATTTGTATAAAAGACAGCGCCGCTTTCGGACATGTGACATGTGTTTGGGACAGAAACATCAACGCAAAAGCGATCTTATGTTGATGCGAGAGTTTCTTGCATTCACTGAACCGATCGCATTTCTCTCTTGTCGAACAAGCAAAATCCAGGAACTAGAAAATATTATGATTCTTCTAAGAAAGCTTTCCTTTGCTCCGTGCCCGGCGCCACATGAGATCTTTATCGGATGATTTCAGAAATTTGACCAGGATAGATTGGGGCAGATCTCTGAATCAGAACTCTGTGAGCTTGCTTGATTTCCAACTTGTTGCCTGTTATGTCGAGCAAACTCGGGAAAAGCTCATCTAGGAATTTCACAATATATCTGCATATATCATGCTCAGGAATTCCAACAATTCGGACGTTATTCCTACGATTTCGATTCAAGATTTTCAGGTTTTTCAAGAATATGTTCCAAACTTTGGTCAGGGGAAGATTAGTGGATAATTCCCTCTCCGATGACTTCAGATAATCGATTCGTTTTTCATCATCTGCCACTCTTGTAACTAAATCAGAGAACTTTATTTCCATCGCCGTAATAGATCGATGTATTACAACAAGATCCTCTAAGTCAGCAAGAACCTTCGTCAGCATCACTGACATGTTGGACAGTTGATGCTGGATCTCCTCTCCCGCCGCACCAGCCAAATCGAGTACAGTAGGCCTGTCTGGGCTTTCATCCTGAACACATAAGTGTTTTTTTATTGTCTCCAGAGCCTGAGGACTTTTACTTCTTTACCATGTTTTACCTCAAAGAGCAAATGTGTAACTGGGTGTATTTAATTTCACCAGATTATAACAAAGGGATAATTAAAAATTTAGTTAAGTGCGCAGAGCTCGATTTTACATGTCCATTTAAACTAATATATTCATCCCATTTAAGCCAGGTTTCAGTCAAACAGAGCACATCGAAATGATCTGTAATAATATAATTTGCAATTAGTGTTTTGATAGAAAGAGTTCTAATGTTCATTAGCCATAAATTTTATATGATGTTTATCTTCAATTTTGTTTGATTTTTAAAGTTTGACCATAATCAAATTTTTCTAAATGATTTAGTGAGAATTTTGAATTTGGGAGTTCAGGGAACAGATACAGTCTCTATGTGATATCTAGGTGATACAGTCTCTATGTCATATGAGTTTGGAACAACATTATGTTGAGTGATGACAGAATTTCCATTAATAATAATAATAATAATTGTTAAAATAATAATTATATAAAATTTGAGCGCCTTAACAATGAGCTTTGAGCACACGATGTAGAAAGGATGTGGAATAATGTAGATGTAGAAATGAAGTTCCTGACGTACAGTTCAAAGAGCCAATCACCTTTTATATACAGACATCACCTGTCAATCAACTCTAGAACATGCATACACATTAGCTATACAAGTCAGGAAAATTTAGTTTTTAGCATAATGTGAGGTATAAAGTTTACGTCTTGCAGCTATTCTTTTGAAACAGTGAGTATTTTAACATTTATGGATTGGACCCCATTTACTTGAGTAAGTGTGACTTAGATTTTTAAAATGCATATTTGAGGTAATCAACATTATCTCACAAATGCATTTGATTGAGCCTAACTTTTATTAAAACTGGACTATTCATTTTCACAATTTATGATACCAGTTTTGTCAGATTTTGTTGTTGATTTTAAAATGTTCTTTGATTGTAATTTTGACCAACTGTTTTTTCATTTTTTTTCTTTCTCCATTCAAGTAGATAGTAGCTGCACTAGGATGACTGGAAATAGCCTCTGACTGGAAATAGCCTCCCAAGAGCATTCCAAAGAGGTTGACAGTGGACTGACTTGCTAGAAAGACTTTGGTTAATATCCATTATGTCATTTGTGAAAGTTACGAGTTACTCACTACTTGAGTGCTCTTTTAATTGGATAATTTCTTACTCTTCCTCAATTATTTATGTCAGTAATTTCACTTCTACTTGAGTAATTAAAAAAGGTACAGTTTTTGGCTACTCTACCCACCTCTGGTAATATGAAAGGCTTGTGAATCTGACAAATTTCCTAGAAAGTCCCTGACAGCCAGTGCTATGAGCTAGCCTGATGGACAGGAACTAGATCTTATTGACAAATGGCTATCAAGGGGTGGTACAAGCCTCTTTATCTCCCAGCCACACATTCCCCTTTATGACTGGCCCCTGTAGTG